>NW_015161073.1:9777-10814 GCF_001447785.1 Gekko japonicus
CCGAAGGGTTCTTAAAGAATTCATGCATGAAACGGTTGAACTCTAAGCAGTAATGCGCAATTTGTGATCAAAGGGCTGGAAAATAGCAATTGTATCCTCGGTATTTTTTTAAAAAGGGATGCAAGGGAAGTTCCGGAAGTTACAAGCTGACCAGCCTAACTTCGAGTCCAAGTATTGGTGAAAACCATGGAGGAAAAGATAGAAATATTAAGCATACAGAGGAATAAGATTTGCTGAGGAGATGTTACCATGGCATCTGCAAAGTCTTGCCTGATTAACCTTTCGGCGTTTTCCAGTAAGCGTGTGGATAAGGGCGATTCAATAAGTATATTATACATTTAGACTTCCAAAAACCTTTTGATGAAGCCCTCACCCAAAGGTAGTGAGAACGTTCCAGCTCCAAGATGGTGTTGTAGAAGGAGTGTCCTATGGAAGCTCCTGTAGCAAGTTTAGCAAATTAATTATTTCCAGCATTATTAACCAGGAAGAATAGTTCAGGAATGGAGCTGCGAACCAGGGTGTGATCATAAGAAAGTGAAAAGGAAAACAAGGAAGTGGAAAAGGGAAACGGGGCATTAATAGGGTCGCCGCCGCTTCCACAAGGCCTACCGTTGTGTTGGGAAGCTACCCCAGCACCCAGGTTGGTCTTGCCATCTGACTGCTGACCAACTTCCGTTGTTCCCCATCAGCTTTGTCAGCTTGACATTTGGAGGGTCTTTGCTGGCCCGACTGAGTGTGGAGGGGCCGAAGGGACCGGGAGCATCGAGGTGGCTGAGCTTGAGGGAGACAGCGTGTCCGGTTGTGATTGACGGTCAGCATAGCAATGAAATACAGCTGACCTAGTGCTCGTTGGGCTTTGCTGGGTGGCCAAAGACATTGGAGGGCAGCTCCAGGTGGCGTTCGGGGAGCCTCAAGTGGACTTGGACAACTTTGGGTGTTTCTGGAGGGTGCCATGGCTCGCCAGAGCCTGACGGAGGCTTCTGGGGGCTCGTGAGGCCTGGAACCTTCCCTATGACTGGGTGGGACATGATCAAACC
>NW_015161074.1:0-606 GCF_001447785.1 Gekko japonicus
TCCCTACTTTGACATGGGGATATCTCCTTTTGCAAACAATGGAATGTTTTTGGGAGCATGCATATGACATCTTGTCCAGCCCAGACATAACATGTTTGGCTCCCATATTTTTCCTCAATGAGCAAGAGAAAATAAAACCTTAATTTGATCTGGCTCACTGGGGAAAGTTTGAAGGCACTATAAGGGGTGTGTGCCTTCAGAAATGTGCCACCAAGTTCCACATTTTCTCTCTTCAAGGGGTTTATTGCTTTTTTTTAGCTGAAACACACTGGGGGAAGAAGGGAAAAGGCTCCTGGTGTGACTGTCATCACACCAATACTTGTGCACCAGTGTAGGAAAAGGGGGGAGTTGCATAGGTGAGGATGGAGAAATGTGCCACCAAGTTCCACATTTTCTCTTTTCAAGGGGTTTATTGCTTTTTTTTAGCTGAAACACACTGGAGGAAGAAGGGAAAAGGCTCCTGGTGTGACTGTCATCACACCAATACTTGTGCACCAGTGTAGGAAAAGGGGGGAGTTGCATAGGTGAGGATGGGAACAGCAGTGAGTGACATGGAGTTTGCTGATGCCTTTGCCATCTACTTGCAAACTGCTTGATGCTGCATGA
>NW_015161074.1:3613-7766 GCF_001447785.1 Gekko japonicus
GGGAAGATGATGGACAAAGGCTCTGCAAGCTCTCTAGAAAGTTCTTTGAACACTCTTGGGTGCATAACATCTGGCCTGGGGGATTTGTACTCATTCAGTGCAGCCAGATGCTTCTCAACGACTTCTCTTTCCATGTCAACCAGCAGCCTGGATGCTGTGCCTTGCCTATTACCATATCTAGATTAGCCTGGTCTCTTCTTCAGGGAATCAACTGAGGCAAAATAGGCATTGAGACTTTTTGCTTTCTCTCTGTCCTCTATCAGAGTTTCTCTATTTTCACCCAACAGTTTTCACCTCTTTTATCTTGTGTTTGTTCCCCACGTATCTGAAGATTTTCTTCTTGTAGCAAGCCTCCCTGGCCAGCTTTACCCCACTGTGGGCTTTGGTCTCTCTGATGGCTGACCTACAGTGCCTAGCAACTCGCAGATACTCTTCTTTAGAGGTATGTCCTTGCCTCCATTTCGTGAACATTTCCTTTTTCTCCCTTAGCACATCATGCAGTTCTCTGTTCATCCAAATTGGCTTCTTGGATCCCCTACCATGTTTCCCTCTTATTGACTGATTTTCTTATTCCAGGTCCACACAGGTTCTTTCAGTCTATAGATACATTTTACATACCTGGTTTTCCCTTCTGGATCCACAAACCCAGGTGGCTGGTTCATGTAGAGATCCTCTCTGATGTCTCCATACAGAATTCGGCTCCTTCCCAGCCACAGAACCCTGGCGGTGGGCAGGGGCCACTTTGCCTCACCCAGAAGGAGTAGGAGAGAAGCCAGCATCGCTGCAGAGCCTGCAAGGATCTAAGCACAGCTCTACCCCTGCCCTTCCTCTTTCATCCGATGCTTGGAGGATGAATGGAGTGCTGGGGGAGTGTCAGGGCTGCAGCCTGTACAGTGGTGGTGGCCTCCTTGGGCTGCGGTGTGAACTGTGCTGCAGCCTGTGCGGTGGCACTGGCATCGACATTTTCGGGTAGGTGTTATGGATGAGGCTGCATCCTACAGGGTTCCGGCCTCCTCCAAGTTCGGCAGCCGCCTATTTTGGCAAGCAGGGCTTGTGTGCCTATTCCCCTCTAAGTTTCATGGCTTGGGGGAAGCTCTAGAGTGGCACCCCATTTGCTGGCTCACCTAGCCCTAACCCTAGCCCTAGTTCTAACCATAACCATAACCGTAGCCCTAACCCTAAACCTAGTCCTAGCCCTAACCTTAGCCCTAACCCTAACCCTAACTTTAGCCCTAACCCTAGCCTTAGCCCTAACCCTAAACCCTAACCATAACACTTACCCTAGAGCTAACCCTAGCCCTAGCTCTAACCCTACCTCTAACCCTAGTCCTAACCCTAACCCCAACTTTAGCCCTAACCCTAGCCTTAGCCCTAACCCTAAACCCTAACCATAACACTTACCCTAGAGCTAACCCTAGCCCTAGCTCTAACCCTACCTCTAACCCTAGTCCTAACCCTAACCCCAACTTTAGCCCTAACCCTAGCTCTAGCCCTAGACCTTACCCTACCCTAGCCTTAACCCTAGCCCTAACCCCAACACTAAACCTAACCCTCACTCTAAACCTAATCCTAAAACTAACCCCAACCCTAACCCTAAACCGAACCCTCATCCTAAACCTTACCCTAAACCCTAACCCTAGCCCTAAACCTAACACTAACCCTGCCCTAGCCATGACCCTAACCAAAAGACTAACCCTAACCCTAGACTAACCCTAACCCTAGCCCTATCCCTAAACCTAAACACTAACACTAACCCTTGCACTAACCCTAACTCTAACCCTAGCCCTAAACCTAACCCTAAACCTAACCCTCACCCTCACCCTTCCCTAACCCTAAACCCTAGACCTAGTTCTAACCCTAACCCTAACCATAACCGTAGTTCTAACCCTAAACCTAGCCCAAACCTAAGCCCTAACCCTAACCCTACCCTAACCTTAACCCCAACACTAAACCTAACCCTAGCCCTAACCCAAAAACTAAACCTAACCCTCTCTAACGCTAAACCTAACCCTAATCCTAAACTTAACACTAACCCTATCCCGATCCCTAATACCTAATCCTAGCTCTAACCGTAACCTTAGCCTTAACCCTAACCCTAACTTTAGCCCTAAGCCTAGCCTTAGCCCTAACCCTAAACCCTAACCATATCCCCAAAAGCCCTACCCTAGCCCTAGCTATAACCCTAACTTTAACCCTAGCCCTAACCCTAACCCCAACTTTAGCCCTAACCCTAAACCTAACCAAAACCCTAGCCCTAACCCTAAGACTAACCCTAACCCTAACCCGAACCTTAACCCTAGCTCTAACCCCAACACTAAACCTAACCCTCACTCTAAACCTAATCCTAAACCTAACCCTAACTCTAACCCTTGCCTTAACCCCTGCCCTAACCCCAACCCTAAACCTAACCCTCACCCTAAATCCGAACCCTAGCCCTAAACCTAACACTAACCCTTGCCCTAGCCATGACCCTAACCCAAAGACTAACGGTAACCCTAACCCTAACCCTAGCCCTTAACCTAACCCTAATCCTCACCCTCACCCTAACCCTACCCTAACCCTAACCCTAACCCTAACCCTAAACCTAAACCCTAGTTCTATCCATAACTGTAACCCTAGCCCTACCCCTAAACCTAGCCCTAGCCCAAACCTTAACGCTAACCCTAACCCTACCCTACCCTAACCTTAACCCTAGCCCTAACCCCAACACTAAACCTAACCCTAACCCCAACCCTAGCTCTAACCCTAACCCAAATACTAACCCTTAACCTAGCCCTAGCGCTAGCTCTAACCCTAACCCTTACCTTAACCCTATCCCTAACCCCAACACTAAACCTAACTCTAACGCTAAACCTAACCCTAAACCTAACCTTAGCCCTAACCCTAAAACTAACCCTAAACATAAACCTAACACTAACCCTATCCCTAAAACAAGTGAGTCATTTGGATGTGAAGACAGCCTTTGCCACCCCCAGTCAGAAGAAAGAGACAGATACCAGATTGGGTTTAGCCTAGGGTCACGTTATTCACTATTTACACCTTTTTGTGTCAAGGGTAAACTCCAAGTGCAGAAAAAGGCTAAGGCCAGGGGTTGCTCCAGAACACTGAGTGAGCCAGCAAATAGGGTGCCACTCTAGAGCTCCCCCCAAGCCATGAAACTTAGAGGGGAATAGGCACACAGGCCCTGCTTGCCAAAATAGGCGGCTGCCGGACTTGGAGGAGGCCACCACCCTGTAGGTTGCATCCCCATCCATAACACCTACCTGAAAAGGTCGATGCCAGTGCCACCGTACACGCTGCAGCACAGTTCACACCGCAGCCCAAGGAGGCCACCACCACTGTACAGGCTGCAGCCCTGACTGTGGTCCCCCAGCACTCCATTCATCCTCCAAGCATCGGATGAAAGAGGAAGGGCGGGGGTAGAGCTGTGCTTAGATCCTTGCAGGCTCTGCAGCGATGCTGGCTTCTCTCCTACTCCTTCTGGGTGAGGCAAAGTGGCCCCTGCCCACCGTCAGGGTTCTGTGGCTGGGAAGGAGCCGAATTCTGTATGGAGACATCAGAGAGGATCTCTACATGAACCAGCCACCTGGGTTTGTGGATCCAGAAGGGAAAACCAGGTATGTAAAATGTATCTATAGACTGAAAGAACCTGTGTGGACCTGGAATAAGAAAATCAGTCAATAAGAGGGAAACATGGTAGGGGATCCAAGAAGCCAATTTGGATGA
Source organism: Gekko japonicus (assembly GCF_001447785.1). Taxonomy (NCBI): domain Eukaryota; kingdom Metazoa; phylum Chordata; class Lepidosauria; order Squamata; family Gekkonidae; genus Gekko; species Gekko japonicus. The sequence goes on from NW_015161074.1 coordinate 7,340, forward strand.
ACAGAGAACTGCATGATGTGCTAAGGGAGAAAAAGGAAATGTTCACGAAATGGAGGCAAGGACATACCTCTAAAGAAGAGTATCTGCGAGTTGCTAGGCACTGTAGGTCAGCCATCAGAGAGACCAAAGCCCACAGTGGGGTAAAGCTGGCCAGGGAGGCTTGCTACAAGAAGAAAATCTTCAGATACGTGGGGAACAAACACAAGATAAAAGAGGTGAAAACTGTTGGGTGAAAATAGAGAAACTCTGAAGGACAGAGAGAAAGCAAAAAGTCTCAATGCCTATTTTGCCTCAGTTGATTCCCTGAAGAAGAGACCAGGCTAATCTAGATATGGTAATAGGCAAGGCACAGCATCCAGGCTGCTGGTTGACATGGAAAGAGAAGTCGTTGAGAAGCATCTGGCTGCACTGAATGAGTACAAATCCC
>NW_015161074.1:9321-10795 GCF_001447785.1 Gekko japonicus
TTGTATGACCCCTTCCAACTCTGTGATTCTATGATTCTCTCCAGTTATGTACATTCAGATCGAGTAAGTGACACAATATAAGTTTACTACTGGGCATTTTGGTTTGCTTTGGAGAGGATGATCATCTAAGCCAGTAAAAAAGAAACAGTAACACTTTCATCTATTAAGGCTAGCTTGTATGACCCCTTCCAACTCTGTGATTCTATGATTCTCTCCAGTTATGTACATTCAGATCGAGTAAGTGACACAATATAAGTTTACTACTGGGCATTTTGGTTTGCTTTGGAGAGGATGATCATCTAAGCCAGTAAAAAAGAAACAGTAACACTTTCATCTATTAAGGCTGAAGATGCATGTTGAGAGGTAATTTGGATACGTCAACTGTTTGCTGTCTTTTTGCTGTGATTGCTAGCATTAGAAGTAGCTGGGAAATCCAGCAGAATCAATAGGGTTGTACTCCCCCTTCTCTCTTTCAGCAAAAGTTTATATCCCACCTTCCCTGCCAGGGCAGTCTCAGGGTGGCTTACATGGAGTATATAAAACAGATGAAACAAATTAAGTAGAATCATAACAATACAGTTATAAAACATAACATTATATATAAACTGCTAGTACAGTTTGTATCAAGATTGTTAATAACAGTACAGTTTGTATCAAGATTGTTATTAGCAGTATCCACAGGCAACATCCAGTTAACATCACAGTCAGGGTTTCTATTAGGCTGTTGTTGATGATGTTAATACTGTCAACCAATGTGGTCAAAATAGCTTCTGTCCAAAGATATGTTGAAATGGGTTTAGACAATCACCGTCATCCAAGAAGGCTTGGATTTGCATGGGCACTGCTTGTTTAAGCAATTTGCCATAGAACAGGATTTCTGCAAGTGGTGATAATTATTCACATCTTCAGGATCTAAGGAGCATTTTAAAAAGAGGGGTCTCAAATCTGCTTTCTCCAAGCCGGTTCAGATTACTTTCAGCTACAGTGAAGCACTTACTGCTTTATAATTTTATGAGAGTCTCATTAAGCACAAATCCATATACTACAACATCCATAGCTAAGGTGAGATTTGAGCCCAGATTTCCCAGCTCACTTGCTGTCCCTCTCTGTCAAATCACATTGATTCCCAAAACGTTTGAGAGGAATAGGGTGGAGGCCTATGAGAATGAAACGCCTACAATGAGCAATAAAGGAGAAAGTTCTAGCAGATATGTTTAGGGAGATACATCATATGACCCACCAAAATAGCAGCTGCACCACAGCTATAAACTGGAGAACCTATTTGGATTATGATGAACTGGCAGGTGTCTTTTTTCTTACTATTGCCTAGGAAACTTAGTTCAGAATGTTATTTTGGAGACTTCAACCCATGATATGTATATAAAAAAACTCTGGGAATCTTGCTAGCAATCGACCTGGTTTGTCTTCTATCAAATTAATCACATGCTGCTTCCAAATAGATGTAGGAAAAGGC
>NW_015161075.1:0-5668 GCF_001447785.1 Gekko japonicus
TACAAACATAGGCTCATATCGTAACAAATTGCATATTTTGTTTTAAAAAAAACTTCCGACGCCACCCCCCACATGTCACGAGTGATGCCCTGCCCCATTTTAGAAAAACACACTTTTAAAAATTGTAGGTGCAGGATAAATACAGGGAAGGAAAAAGAATACTGCATCAGGCAGACACAAAACCCAAAGTCAAGATTAATGGCTTACTGCTCTGAAAATCTGCAGTAAAAGGTGTGTGCATAATGGGTGTATTTCTCCATCCATCCATCCATTCATCCATCTATTTCTTTATCCCCCCATCGTATATTGGACTTCTCCTCTTCCCCACCATGACCTCCTCTCTGTATCTCCTCTGTATCCATTGCCAGGGCCACCCTCCTCCCTACAAAACAAGCAAAAAAAATCTTACCTTCATCTAAGATTCATGTTACTCTTTTGCCCCTCATTTAGTGTTTCCAAGTCACATCAGTCTGTTCCTAGCAATAATGCAAAAATACAGACTTTTCCTTTGTAGAAACACTGGTTCATGTTCTCGACTGCTCTGGCCTTAACTGCTCATACGTTCCCTTCTCTGACCTTCCATGGTCCCACCTCCATCGTCTCCCCTCTATGCAGCACACAAAAGTAGATTGTTCAGCTCCTTAAACCCCCACATGGATCTGTTTCCCCTCCTGGATCCAGCACGATCTTATCATTCTGAGTTCATCTTATCCTCTTGAGCCGTGTGAAAAGAGAGCCAGTGTGGTGTCGTGGTTAAGAGCGGCAGACTCTAATCGGGAGAACCGGGTTTGATTCCCCTCTCCTCCACAACCAGCCAGCTGGGTGACCTTGGGTCAGTTACAGTTGTCTCAGAGCTGTCTAAGCCCCACCGACGTCACAGGGTTTCTGTTGTGGGGAGAGGGACGGAAGGCAATCGTAAGCCGCTCTGAGTCTCCTTTGGGTAAGAGCAGGGTATAAAAACTAATTCTACTTCTCCTTCTTCCCCTTCTCCAGCCTTGACACCTTTGCTCCTCCAGCTCCACCACCCTCCTCAGCCCTCAAGCGAGTCCACCCTTCCTCACTTGCTGCCACTTATGCCTGGACCTGGTGTCCCTCCCCCTCTGTCACTTCCTTCAAATCCCTTGAGGAAACGCACCTTTCCTGTGAAGCCGTAGGCCCTTCCACAGCGGTAGAAACAAAGCCTAACCATTAGCGCCGGTGAGGTGGTTAAGAGCAGTGGACCAGGTTTGATTCCCCACTCCTCCTCCGGAGGAAGCCTGCTGCGTGACCACGGGCCAGTCATGGTTCTCTCAGCCCCACCTGCCTCGCAAGGTGCCTGTTGTGGGGAGAGGAAGGGAAAGCGACCATAAGACTCTATCCTTAGGATAGAGAAACGTGGGGTATAAAAACCGGCTCTTCCTCTAGAACCTGGAAGCCACAGACGTCTTCCCTCTTGGGGAGGGGCTGTGGCTCAGTGTTAGAGCGCCTTGAGCCGAAGCCCCTCCCCATGGGATATCATCTGCCTGATCCCTTATTAGATAGCTCAGTCTGGAGATCAGCCGCACTTATGGGACATCCCCAGGCTCCTCTTCAGGCTTGCTTTTAAACCTTCAATCTACCTGGACTTGGCTTAACTGTGAACTCCACGCCCTCCTCCTTCACCCCTCCATAGATGTCCACCCGTCCCTGGCCTCCCCGGCCTCCCTCTGACCCTGAACCTCTCTCCTTTCATGTACTTGTCCCTATGAATGAATAATGGTCGTGTATGCTAAGGAGTGTTGCATACAGGGACGTTTGTGTCCCCTGTGCCTTGGCCTCTGATCAACCTGTCCATTCTGATGAAATGACTGAGATGGGTCTCCCCACCTGTGGGTCTTGGTTCTGTGGCCCATAACTGAGAAATGGATCTGGCCTTGTGCCCACCTGGGCTGGGGGAGGTGGGCTTACCGCCTAGATGCAGGTAGCAGATGGGTCCGTGTGAAAAGAAAGGGCAGCGTTTTTAGATGCTGGGAGGGGGGCGGACCACTAGGTCTGCGGTGGGCTGAAACCCGTGGAGCTGCATGAAACGGGCTAGCAAATCTGGTGCCGTGTGGAAGTGCCTCGGGTCTCCACCTGTCCTGCACCTGCTGATTTGCAAATAAAACTAATATTGCCAAGACACACAGCGTGCAGTCGATTTGTGGAACTCGCTGCCACAGAATGTGCTCGCGGCCATCACCTTGGAAGGCTTTGAAAGGGGAGTGGACAAATTCACAGAGGACAGGGTTATCAATGGCTACTGGTCACGATGGACATCGACTCCTTCCAGTGCCAGAGGTGGTGTGCCTCCCTGCATCGGTTGCCGGAGAGCAGGGGGGGGGGCAGATGGGAGAAAGTCACAGTCCTCCTGCTCCTGGGTTTCCCAAAGGCAGCTGGTTGGCCTCTGTGTGAACAGAATGCTTCACTGGATGGGCTTTCGGTCTGATCCAACTGGTCTCTTCTTCTTTTTTTATGACACCCGAGGCTTCCGGTACTTTTTCCCACTAAAACGAACCAACGCGGATAAGTACTAGATTAGACTCTAGAACTTCTCACCATTCCGACAAACGAGGTGCAAGCAACACCGGGGTCAGGAATGGGATTATGGAGAGCAGGGGTAATTTCCTGCAGGAGCGCACAGGAGCGGAACTCCAGCAATAAAGAGCCCAGGGGGCGGGCACATGCAACAAGCCCCACCCCCTGCTCCTTCTCTCCCTCTTTCTTTCCCTCTTTTCCTCCTTCTTTCCTTCTTTCTTTTCCTCCCTTTTTCCTTTCTTTCTCTCCTTCTTTCCTTTTCTCCTTCCCTCTTTCCCACCTCATTTCTGTCTCCCGCTCTTTCTTTCCTTCCTTCTTTCCTTCTCTCTCTCTCTCTCTCTCTCTGCACAGATCTGTGTGAGGGCAGATCTGTGCGTCCTCCCCCCACGCATGGTCTCCATTCCATTCTGCTGAACAAACAGTAGCTCAGTGAGGCTCACCTGTTGCCAGCCAAAGGGCTCAGAAAGCCCCCCCTTTTTTCTGCCTGCCATCTGAGAGAGGAATTACTCAGCATCTAGAAACACTGGTGGCTGGGAAAACGTACTCACCTTTGCAAACGGATGACAAATCAAGGCTGGGTCCCTCCACCTGCAGGCCTTCCGCTCCTGTTCATCCCATTTGCAGGAAGGCAGAGCAGCTTAGCCTAAAGTTTTCAGGATGTTAATGCCTGGTAGCCCCTCGATGTGCAAAAGACATGGAAAGGATGCCTCCAGCATGATGTTGCCGATGCCGTGGAGCAGGTCTCTCTGCAGCCAGAGGCACACAAGACTGACACCACCTGGAGAAGGGAATTCTTTTCTTGGCCTGGGGTCCCGGCGGGATTCTCTTGCAGTGGAAACCCAGAGGGAGTAACGCATAATGGCTAGATCCTCAGAGAATTGGAACTCATTTCAGAATTTCAGGGTAGAAGTAAACACCATTTATACCTAGAAGGCCAAGAAGCACATGTAAGCACGCAGTTGACTGGCCTAGCTCCCGCCTGTCCTAAACCTGATAAAGAAGGGCAGATACACCTAGATTTATTTTTAACCTTTGCTCTTTTTAATTTTTTTATAATACTATAAAAAGGGGATTTTTTATTTTTTTATAATACTACACAAACTACAAATAAAAAAGGGGAGGACTACATTAGGGGGAAAGGAAAATAACCCACACTATACTAAAACCCCAAGAATAGGAGATCATTACCCATTTAAACTACAGTTAGTAATAAAAAAGTTGTTAGTAAACAATATACTTTGTGAGATCCTGTCTTTCTAAGCTTATATGTTAGTTTATTACTTGTTATGAGATGATCCCCAGAGTATCTCCTCCAGCTTGCTTCATAAAGGCAATTTTCAGAGTCCTTCTGCCTTTACGTCTATGCTAATTCTCTCTAAAATCTTGATGGCTTCTTAGACTTTCACTTGAAATTCTGTAGCCCAGTCTTCCTCCATCTCCAAAGGGATAAAACCGCCGATCTTCAGCCTCTTCCCCTTTGGTCTCATCCTCGGGGCCCAGTGGCATCTCAAAGGCTTCTTGATCTTGGGGGCAGTTTCGAACTCTTTTCTATCATCATGGTTTAAGATGACGCTTTCTGAAGACACCTGCAAGGAAGTAATTAGGTCCTTGTAATTTTCTGTTTCTCTCATGCTTTTCCTCCTTGTCTCTTTGAGATCGCTGTTAGTTTTAGTGTCCATCTCTTTTACTTCGACAGCCCTCTGTTCCATTTTTTCTGCTGTTGTTGCCGACTGCAGCTGCCGGGACACGAGTTGTTGATTTATCTTGGCAATACCAAGATAAATCACCTACTGTGAGAGAATTCACTTAGGGAACACTTGCCTGCATTTTATGTTAATGTAGCTTGCACACATTCAGCTCAAAGGCTCATGGGAAGAAGAAGCACATGTTAGCCATTGTGAGCGGAGAAAACAACCAAGAAGGAGAAATCCCCCCATTTCTAAAGAGACGAGATGTCACGCAGGACACGGACCTGATCTGTATTTGAATTGCAGTTTCCTGTTGATGAGTACCTTGTAGGCCTGCGAAAGCCAAGATTCATCTGTACTTCAAAGAGGATACAGGAAGCCGAGACTTCACACTTGGCCAGATGGTATTCCATGAGATAGAGTGTAGAGTTTCAAATATCGCCCCACCCATAGAACACCTGCTCCTCTTCTACATGCACCAATGAGGGAGGTCATGGGATGGACTTGTAAGTAGGTGGGATTGCAGTTTGGCAAGGTGCCACCCACCTGGAGACTCAACTATAAAATGCGAAGACCATGCGTTAAGGTCTTTGCTAGCCACATTCTACCATCAAGGCAAAGACCATGTTTCAGGCTAGCCACCTCTCCTCTCATTAACTCCTTTATACTTTGAATTCCTTTATTGCTATGCAACAATCCTTTCTGTCTATTATGGATCTCTTTGGACTGCAGCCAAAGAGATACACACACACACACACACACACACACACACTTGACACACACACACACACACACTTGACTGGTTCTGAAATAGTGTGATTTAGGTAAAACTTCTAGACACTATTCTCTGTCCATTTATTTTTCATTGCAACAGACAAGACTTCTGGAAACAGGCAAGTATGAACCGATTTAACCTACCTACCTCCTAAGTAACTAAACTATTTTCCATTTCTGTAACTCTAAAGGAAACTTGACTGTATGCGAATGAGAGACTGATTATTTTGTATGTGTGACTTTGATATCCTTCAGTAAAAAGATTATTTGTTTCGGAAAAACACCCGTGTGGTCTCCATTACTGGAACTCAGGGTTCAGACACGACCTTGGTATAGCTGGCCAGGACTCATGTTAAATTTAGTTAGCCTCTGCTGTAGATAAAGCAGTTGGGGTAACAACGGGACTTTGGTTACTTTCTGCAACCTTGCCTGTGATCTGTCCTGCTGGACCCCAGCCTGTACCTCCTGGGGAAGCTACATCAGTACACAGCATGACCTTGGTCCAATCACCTTCCCTGAGCTGAGATGTATCCCCCAGAGCTGCTGTGAAGGAAAAATGGGAGAGAGAGAACTCTGTACACCCTCCTGAGCTCTTTTGAGAAAGGACAGCATAAAATGTGAGAGACACACACCTGGACAGGAAACATATACATGGAAAACCTTCTGGCTATAAT
>NW_015161075.1:6796-7075 GCF_001447785.1 Gekko japonicus
TGAGAGCTGTGTGGAGAGCAGCATCCAGGAAGCCCCAGACCCAGGGGGCAAAGGCCAAAATGGCGCACACCTGGGTGTTCATAAGGTGGGAGTAATGTAAAGGCTTGCAGATGGCGGAATAGCGGTCATAGGCCATGACGGCCAGCAACGCAGCCTCTGTCCCCGTGAAAGACATCAGGAAGAACATCTGGGCCAGGCACTGGTTGTAGGTGATGGTCTGTCGCTGGTACAAGAAGTTCACCAGGATCTTGGGGACTGTGACGGAGGAGATGCAGATGT
>NW_015161075.1:7264-10552 GCF_001447785.1 Gekko japonicus
TTGATTCCTCACTCCCATTGAGGTTTCAGAACTCACCTGTAAGGAGAAAAAAATAAGTAGAGAAAACACATATTTATCTTAGGTACTGTGATGATCAATCGCTCTGGGTGTTGATTTAGAATTCTTCACATGAATTAAAGCTGTTTGTTTTTATGAGGAAGAAATGTTGCCCTATAGGGATATTGGTTGCATTACTAAATCAAGGGAAAAGCTTCTGTTGAAGTCTTCTCCTCCTGCAGTTTCTGCCTTCAGTACTTTCCTGTCCTTAACTCACCCCCCCATCTCCCAACAAACTGCCTGTTCCTCTCACTCCCTCCACCACATATCTCAATTCGTTTGCTTGTGCATATGAACAGCTTTGGAGGAGAACAAAATTGTAAGATGATGTTATCCATTGTAAATGCATCCTCTCCTCTTTCTCATCTACCATGTAGGCAACACTTTGAAATCTCCCCAGATCTTCTCACCTGGAGGAACTATTCTCCAACTATCAATGCAAAATGACAAAAAAAACCAACAGACATGCGTTGTGAAAGTGTGGGGGCGGGGGAAGCCATGCATAATATGTCTCTTTGCCATCTCGCATGGATTTTCCTCCCTTCAGTGTTCAGTTTGCTTTCCAGCTGCTGTTTCTCCAGGTTTTCTGAGAGTGAATTTGTGCCGATTTTCCCCTTGTTTCGGTTCTAAACTGAAGGTAATTCAAAAGCGTACAGATTCCCTCACGTTCCCCCATGTACACCGTTTTGCCACGTTGAGGTCGTTCCATCCACTCTGCTCCTTCCGCCATCCTCCCCCCTTCATCAGTGTACAAGCTCCAATTTCCCCTCGTTTATAAATTTTTGATTTTTTAAATAAGTGACATGAGTATAGCAATACGAGACTATCAGTAACCTCAAATCACTAAATTTTTAAAAAATTTAAAGGGGGGGGGAGTTTAAAAGGAGCTATGTGAGGTTGTTCCCTGCTGGTATTGACTTGAAAGGGAGATCAGAGAGGAGGCAAGTGGCAGCCTCCCTATGTAAAAACAAGATTTTAGTGCTGCTCACAAACAAAAAAAGGGGGGGATCCTCAGCATGTAATGAAATTGACATAAAATGTAAAGAGAGACAGACACTGGGATTGGGAGCCTAAAGGTTTGAAACATTCTTTTCTTTAATCCTTTAGTGAACAAAGCTGGGAGGAATAATGTTGGCAGTCTCCAGAAGCTTAATATTAAAATGGGGGCTGAACCACATGGATCTTTGCAAACTGACGAACTTAAGAATCTCTTTGGATCAACCCATTTGGAGGACAGAGTGCAATCCGCGCAGGACAGGCTCTAAAAAACTGCCAAGATCACAACCAGTGTGCAGAATCAAATTAGAGAATCACAAAAAGAAAACCGCGCAAATTTGCAAGAAAGGGCAGAAAATTAGCACTATTATGCAACTGTGCTAGGGCTTTGGTGAAAATACCTCCCATTTTTTTCAATACAGTGGCTCTCCAAAACTTCTGCCAGAAGACTCCCCCCCCCATATAAATTGCAGCCCTCTGCAATGTGTGGTGGAATTGCAGCCAACTTTGCACAGACGCGTGCACACCCATACATTGCCAATGATCACAGCTTGCAATGCCGGTATCAGTGTGTGCATTCTGTACAGTCTACATTCAACATATTTCCCCATATTATGAGATTGTGTGACTCTTCCCATTTTTCACAGGGGCCGATAACACAGCAGGGAATCCCCTAGTGCTTGGCAATATGGAAAACAGGACTTTGCAGCTGCTGGTCAGTTTCAAAAAAGTCTGGTCAGTTTCAACATCAGGTTTTTCTCTTTTGGCTGCATTCCTTCCTGCTCCCTATCATTCAACAAACTGACACTATAATGCACGTGTAAAACCTGAACCAGAAGGATTTAAATGGAAGGCACTTGCTGCATGCTACTGTGCAGTTGCAATAGAGCAATTACATAATTAAAAAACAAACGTTGAACGCCACCCTCTACACATCACAAGTGATGTTCTACCCCAATTTAGAAAAGCACACTTTATAAAATTGGAGCTGCTGAATAAATACACCAGAGGAAAAAGAATGGTGCATAAAATGGGCCCAGAATCAAAAACCCAAAGGCTTACTGCTCTGAAAATCTGCAGTAAAATGGGTGTGCGTAATGGATTTATCCATCCATCCATCCCATATTGGACTTCTCCTCTTCCCTGCCATGCCCTCCTCTCTGTACCTACTCCATATCCATTGCCAGGGTCACCCTCCTCCCTACAGAACAAGCAAAAAAAATATTACCTTCATCTAAGACTCATGTTACTCTTTTGCTCCTCATTTAGTGTCTCCAAGTCACATTGGTCTGTTCTTAGCAATACTACAAAAATACAGACATTCCTTTGTGAAAACTCTCCTTCAAGTTCTCGACTGCTCTGGCCTTAACTACTGATATTTTCCCTTCTTTGACCTTCCATGGTCCCACCTCCATTTTCTCCCCTCTATGCAGCACTCTCCCCACAAAAGTACTGATGGTTTGGCTCAACCCCTTAAACCCACAGACAGTTCTGTTTTCCCTCCTGGAACCAGCACGGTCTTATCCTCCGGAGTTTATCTTGTCCTCCTGAGCTGTGTGAAAAGAGAACCAGTGTGGTGTAGTTGGTTAAGAGCGGCAGACTCTTATCTGGAGAACCAGGTTTGATTCACCACTCCTCCGCATGCAGCCAGCTCCTGCTCCTCCTCCTCTCCCTCCACTTCCTTCTCCTTCTTTTTCTTCCCCCTCCAGCCTTGACACCTTTGCTCCTCCAGCTCCACCACCCTCCTCAACGCCAAGAACTCCTGCTCCCTCAAGTGAGTCCACACCTGGATCTTCCTCCCAGAATGCTGGTTTTCCTCCCTTTCTATCACTTCCTTTAAATCCCTCAAGAAAACACACCTTACCTATGAAGCCTTAGGCCCAACACTTTAGCTTTCCACTGCTATGGAACCAAAGCCTAACCATTAGAGCCAGCATGGTGTAGTGGTTAAGAGTGGTGGGTTCTAATCTGGAGAACTGGGTTTGCTTTCCCACTCCTCCTCTTCCACATGAAGCCAGCTGGGTGACCTTGGGCCAGTCACAGTTCTCTCCAAGCTCTCTGAGCCCCACCTGCCTCACAAGGTGCCTGTTGTGGGGAGAGGAAGGAAAGGTGATTGCAAGCGACTTTGGGACTCCTTAGGGTAGAGAGAAGTTTGGTATAAAAACCGACTCTTTCCATAGAACCTGGAACACACACACATTTTCTCTCTTGGGGAGGGGCTGTGGGTCAGTGGTA
>NW_015161076.1:0-3926 GCF_001447785.1 Gekko japonicus
ACCCTAACCCTAATGCTAGCCTTAGCTCTTCCCAGCCCTACATCTACATCAAGCCCTAACCCTAGCCCTAACCCTAACCCTTACCCTAACTCTAACCCTATCCCTAGCACTAACCCTAACCCTAACCTTATCATAACCCTATCCTAACCCTACCCGTCACCCCTAGCTGTTGCATTAGCCCTAACACTAACCCTAACGCTAGCCTTAGCCCTAACCCTAACCCTTGCTTTGGCCCTAACCCGAGCCCTAACCCTAACCTTAACCCTAACTGTAGCCTTAATTCTTGCTGTAACCCTAACCCTATTTGAACCCTATCACTAGCCATCGTCCTAGCCCTAACCTATTTGAACCCTATCACTAGCCATCACCCTTACCCTAATGCTAGCTCAAACCCTACCCCTAGCCCTAACGCTAGCCCTAAACCTAACCCTAACCCTAACCCTAGCCCTAAACCTTACCCTAACCCTATTCTAACCCTAACCTATCCCTAGCCTTAACCCTAACCCTAACCCAAACCGAACCCGTATTCTAAACCTAACACTAGCCCTACCTTCTTCATAATCCTTTAAGTCTCTCTGAAATTTGTGGAGTTTGACATCTTTTGATTCTAAGTAGTGTTTATGAATATCCTTATCCAAAGTTTCAAACGTTCTGAGCGGTCCCTCCCAGTTATAGTCTCCCTTGTCTTCTCTTTAAACATCTTTATCTCTGCCACTTCCATCTCTGCTGTCTCTATAACTAGAATCACCAGATCCATAGAACATTAGACCTTTAATGTGTTCTATGGATCTGATGACTATGGATCGGAGTATGAGAGCAGTGTACATTCGGAGACAACCTCGGGACAGAGTACTAGCCAGAACAACTCCCACCATTCTATTTTGAAAAGATCGGAAATTGTTTAGGAAAGGACAGGGAATTTAGGTCAGGAAAGAGGTTCACACCTCAAGAATACAGAACCAGATACAAGAGGAGAGGCCAGATAACCCACAGGTAGTCAATCTCTCCAAAGTGCAGCTGACAGAGCTAGAACTATCAATATTAAGTAAAGGCCTGTCCTTTATTCCTATACCTCCACGTAATACATTTCAACTCATGGTGGAAATACAGAGTATGTTAAGAAAGATTAGACTAGCTGATTTCTTTAAAGATCATACTGAAAACAGGGTTCCAGAGTCCAGCATTTATAGTTTAAAACCCAAGTCTACCTTTAATCCAGCTACTAAAAATCCTAGACTTGTAACTTTTCAGGAATTGGTGTTAGAGCAAATACAGAATTTGGAACAGAAAATTCTACCAGTTTGGCATAATTTGAGTAGGATGGAACATCAAGCCTTAAAACAGTTAGAGCACAGAAAAGACATTATCATCAAACCAGCTGATAAGGGAGGGGCGGTGGTTGTCTGGGGCAGACTACTCAAGTCTATAAACTGAATAATACAGCTCATTACCAAAAGACCAAAGAAAACCCATCAAAGATCATTAAGAAAGATATACAGGACATGTTAGAGGAAGGTCTAGCAGAAGGTTACATTGATAAAACTAGATATGACTACCTCCTAATTCAGAAGAAAGGATGCCACAATTTTACCTTTTACCAAACATTCACAAAGGCACCAGTCCTGTCCCTGGTAGTACTATAGTTTCAGGATGTGTGTCCATTTTAGAACCCTTGGCCCAATATTTGGACCTCTTCGTTAAGCCATTTGTACATACCACACACTCCCATTTTAATGATTTGCAATCACAGACAAGTGAAGTTATTTTTGCCACTCAAGATGTAGTTTCATTAGTCTTCCGGTAATGGCCGCGCGACAGACGACCGACTCTCGGGCAAGCTCCCGGAGTTGGATCGCCCACACACAGCCCGGGGGGGGTCCCGCACAAGTGGAGATCCTAAGGAGCCCTAGGTATAAGGGCTCCGAACCAGGGGGCGTGTTCGGGAGACTGGGGGAAGCCTCTTGCCGGCTTGAAAGACGGGAATTGAGGCTCTTCCACTATAAGTCTCTCCTGCCCCAAACGGCCCCGGCTGCGTTGTGCCCCGGGAAGGGGACTAGCAAGGCCACCGGAACATCGGAGTGATGAAGTGATAAAGTTGAAGCTGAAAGATAACCGTATGCGGCTAACTGTGAGTTGGAGAGCAACTTTTAAAGCAGCGGCGTGAGCGTGCTCCGTCCCCCGGGAAAAGCAAAGGGAGGAGGGAGGATTCCCCCACACACACCACTAGGAAAAGAGACTTTTAAAAGTTGAGAGGGGGGCGAAGCGAAGATTGGTTTAAGCGCATTACCTTTTGGAAAAGAGTTAAAAGCAGGCCAGGGGGAGTCATCTCTGGGCGGTGTAGCACGAACTTTCGAAGCATAAACAAAGCTGAAAAATGGCGATGAAGAAAGAGAGCGATAAGAAGCCTTTGGAGAGGCAAACAAAGAAGAAGGACACTTCCTGTCCGAGTCCCTCCCCTGTTGGAACTGCTGTCAATCAAAAAGAAAGTGATCTTGCGCGCCATCTGCTGGAAGAACTGCAGAAAATAAACCAAAAGCTTGATAATATGGAGTGTGCCTTTGGAGATCAACAGAATAAATTGACGGAGACTGCAGACAATGTAGATGACATCACAAAGAAGTGTCTGGCATCAACGGAAGAAATACAGAGTGTTAAGAAGAAAGTTGTTAAAGTGGAAAAACAGCAGATGAAGCAAGAAAACAAATTACTAATGCTTCAAATGGAAAAGTCAAATCTGATTCTTCGATTTCAAGGACTGAAAGAGGATGATCGAGAGGATCTCAGAGAAATTTTTGCAACAGCGTTGGAACCACTGATTGGCAGCAAAGCGGAAAAAATAAAAGAAGAGATGGATTTGGCCTATAGAGCCTACTCCAACTATACAAAGAAGAATAAGCTGCCAGCAGAAGTGGTTGTGAAGTTTACTAAACAGCGTCTCCGGGATCAAATTCTAAAAGCAGTATCAGCGGCACCCTTGAAAATTGGAGAACAATCAATTCGAGTTATGAAAGATGTTCCATTTGAAATTAGAATGAAAAGAAAAGAATATAAAGGACAGACTTTGTTCTTACAAAAACATCAAATCAGTTACAGGTGGTTAACGCCAGAAGGACTGGTCTGCAAATACAAAGACAGAAGAGAAAAGATTGATTCTATCTTGAAGGCAAGAGACTTTTTGAAAAGGCATGCCAATGCAGAGGAAGAAGCAGAACTGGCCGAGTGGATGTCGGAAAGAAGCGATGAGAGCAGCAGTTCGGAAGGAGAGGTGAAAGAAGAAGATGAAAAAGGAGAAGCCGGTGGTCCAAAGTATAATTTGCGAGAGAATAAAGGAAAGCACTACAAGGTTTAAGGACATCTAAATGTGCCAAAGAAGAAATGCTAACTCCAAAAGGACTTTACTAACATACTAATTGCCTGAGTTGAAAAGAATAAGAAGAAACAGATGTTTATCCAACCGCAGAAGAAGCCAGGACTTTGATGTGGACTTTAACCTTAATACTAACAGATTAACATACCAGTAACTAATATCACTCAACTCTTTTCTTTGTCCCGCTATATACCCTCCCTATTTTTCTGAAAAGCAGAATTTCTCTCCTTTTTAGGAGAGGGAAATAAAAGATTTAATTAAAAAAAAAGATGTAGTTTCATTATAACTAACATCCCCCAGGATGAGGCTTTAAAAATTTTATGGGACCGTAGGAAGAGGCAGCCCATCCCCGCTACATCATTCCTCTGCCACATTGCTGAACTATGCCTAAATCGTTTAATTTCCTCACTTGCCCCTCCATGACCTGGGGAAGAATCAACTTCACTTATAGCAGCATGCTGGGTATTCCTTTCCTACTGCCTTCAACTTTTCCTAGTACTATTGTCTCTTCCAGTGAACCTTGTCATACCATAATGGAGATAGATGATAGATAGATGAT
>NW_015161076.1:4178-10318 GCF_001447785.1 Gekko japonicus
GATAGATAGATAGATAGATAGATAGATAGATAGATAGATAGATAGATAGATAGATGATAGAAAGATCGACAGACAGACATACCTGAGGCAACTCAGTAAATAACACAATAAAATCATTAAACAAACAGCACAAAAACAATGTTAACAGACCAGTAAAAAAACAGGCATAAAAACAGTATTGATATACTAGTGGCTTAAGGTGGCTCCATATGTATGTAAAGTGCCATTAAATTGCAAACAATTCACAGTGACCCCAGCAAAGGACTTGCAAGGCAAGTATAAAACACAGATGGTTTGCCATTGACTTCCTCTGCAGAGCCTTCTGTGGTGGTCTCCCTTCCAAATACCAGCCCTGTTTAGCTTCTGAGATCTGATGAGATCAGGCTGTACCATGCGACCATCCCTCCCAAGGTGACTCCTTACCGTATGCATAATATGTCCACCAGATTAAAGCCAATTAAATTGAAATATCTTTCTTAAATAAACGAATCTTAATGCCTGCGCTAAATTGAACGATCCACAGATGGTCCTTTGAAACAGCAGTGCCATGCAGGCTCTACTAAAAAAGAACAAATCTGAAGCTGATTTCTAAAGGAGAACAAATCTGAATAAACTTGTCAGTTTATTCCAGTGGAGTCACCAGTGATAAAGCCTTAATGTGAGATACGGCTGGTCTAATCTCCATTATAACAATGGCCAGTAAAAAAAATTCCCCATTACTCGTATTCTCAATTACTACATATGGGTGTGAAAGTTAGACAAGAAGGTAGGATGGCTCAATGTGGCTAGATCCGCTGAATCCAAGAGTGGGCACAATTTGTGAGCTGGATGTAATTGGGGGGAAAGTATAGCTAGCAACAACAACTTGTTTTTCTAAAAGCAACTACTGATATCACAGTGAAAGTCAATTGTAACTCAATGGGATTAAAAAGGGTGCAGCTTTCTTTAGGGTGGCACTGTTAGAGTACTCACAGGCTCTTTCATACTGACATCCTCCAACAACAAAAGTGCTCCATCTAAAAATGGCAGTACAACCCCCTCCAAACTATCAATCTTTTGTGGAAGTGGTGTATCGTTTCTAGTCTCAGTGAATTCCCATGAAGTTGAAGGCCTTGTGAAGTGCATGGTCTGACTTTGCATAGATTTTTCATATACTGAAGCTCTTGAAGCCTGTTAAGGTACATGTTCTTTTGTATGAGTTTTTTCCTGCTTTATCTTTAAAAAAACTACCACTGCCTGAAGAAATTAGTGTTTGCTTTACTCAGTTTTATGAGAAACTATATAGCACTTCTAATCCAAACGTAGATAAAAGTCAAGAATTTCTACAGAAAACTGATTTGGTAAACAAATTACAACCAGAACATCGCAGAAGCTTGGACCTCCCTATTACCAACACAGAAGTATTGAATGCTCTGAAACAAACAAAATCTAACACAGCTCCCGGCAACGATAGCTTTGGCCCAATATTTTATAAAACATTCAACACTCAACCAGTAGATCACTTTGCTACAACGTGCAGTCATATATTGAATTTGGGGCGAATGCCTCCTTCTTGGAGAGAATCACACATAATTACTATCCCTAAAGATGAGACAACTCGAGAATCTCCTTCAACGACCAATCGCTTTGTTAGCAGCACATTGCAAGGGACAAAGCACTGAATCTCTTCTGCTGTCAATTGATTTGGATGACATTCTCATGGGCTGATCATCAATAGCATCATCAATAGCATATTTCTACCAAAGTTCTTATTGCTTCTACATGCCTTATCCATTCAAATCACGAGGAAAGAGTTAACCAACTGGCAGACTGCGTTTCTTCAATTCTTTTGGGACTATAAAACACCTAGAATCAGTTCTACAGTATTGAAACGTTCAATAAAAAATGGAGGTATGGATTTTCCGGACCATCTTCTTATCGTATGAAGCCATAAAATTATCATCTCCAGTATGGATTCTAACAAAAGACAATATTGAAGATAACATCTGTGACTCAACACCCCTGGCTGATGTCATCACCAGGTGCCACATCCCACTGAAGGGGAGGGGAAACAGTTGTGTGACACTGTTGCCTCAGCAACAGAAAGCAAATGGGTGCTGTCCCTTCAGAATTGGGACTCAGGACAGATGCCAGGACAATGGAGATAACAAGCCCTACAACTTCATGCGAAGTTGGTGGGCCTACTGTTTAGCTCAGGAGTGGCCAAACCTACTTAATATAGTGGCCAAACCTACTTAATATAGCTACTTAATATAGCACAATATTTTGAGAGCTGCAAGACATGAACAAGTATTACATACGTCTTAATTGAAACATATGCAAATTTGCTTTTTATTAACATTAAATTACTGTGTGAAAGAGCCACATGCGGCTCCCGAACATTTTGCCAACACTGTTTAGCCCATTATCCGACATTTAAATTCTGGCTCCTGGAAGGCCAGAACCAAAACTTCCGTAGATCCCTATGGGCTAGAGAGAGACGTAGGTTGAGAGAAAGATGAAGAAACTGTTCATTTAACTGCGCAGACACAGGTCATGTTGAAATCACCTAGAGGGGAACGCATCTAGAGGGGAACACAGATGAGTATGTTGGCCATCTTATAAGCATGGCATCTATGCCTGTAGGTAGTGTAGGCACATAGACATGAACACTGCTTTTTCAAATGCTTCCTCCAATTATGGTGGTAGATGGAGCATAAGCACATACTGATCCAACATGTGTTATAACATGTATTGATTTCAGTACACATCATGGTGTCTGAACAGAACTAAAATAATAGATTGTTATGCAGGATGCAGAATTTATTTACATAGTGACTGCCTGTCTCCCACCAGTAAATCTACTTTGTAGATAAAGCAGAAAAAAACTAATCATACAAAAGATCATACAAAAGAACATGTACAGGCTTTAAGAGCTGCAGAATATCCACCTTAGGTACCTGTGTGTTAAGTGCCATCAACTCACTGGCAACTCATGGCAACCATATGAATCAATGTCCTCAAAGACATCCTATCACTATCAGCCTCGCTCAGGTCTTGCAAACTGAGGGCTCTGGCTTCTTTTATTTTGAGTCCATGTCTTGTTGGGTTTTCCTCTTTTCCTGCTGCCTTGCTCTTTTCTCAGCATTATTGTCGTTTCCAGGGACTCTTGTCTTCTCAAGCTACCAGTATTGTGGGCAAATTCAGCCTGACTCCAAACATGGCAGGTGATACCTTTGCTTTTGTAGATCCCCAGGGTCTATTCCTGTGTGCAATAACTACGGTGGTAGAGTTTTCTTTCCTTCTGCCTAGCAAGCTGCTATAAGTGAAGTCATGGAGGGGCAAGTGGGGAAATTAAACGATTTAGGTATAGTTCAGCAATGTGGCAAAGGAATGATGTAGGGGGGATGGGCTGCCCTGTCCTACGAGCCCATAAAACTTGTAAAGCCTCATCCTGAGGGGTTGTTAGTGTATAATGAAACTACATCTAGATTGGCAAAAATAACTTCCTCTGTTTGTGATTGCAAATCATTAATGTGGGTAAGGAAATCCATGGTGTCTCTTAGATACGTGTGTGGTATGTACAGAGGGCTTAACGAAAAGATCCAAATATTGGGCCAAGGGTTCTAAAATGGACCCACATCCTAAAACTAAAAGTCTTCCAGGGACAGGACTGGTGCCTTTGTGAATGTTTGGTGAAAGGTAAAATTGTGGCACCCTTTCTTCTGAATTCAGGAGGTAGTCATGTCTAGTTTTATCAATGTAACCTCTGCTAGACATGTCGTGTATATCTTTCTTAATGATCTTCGATGGGTTTTCTTTGGTCTTTTGGTAATGAGCTGTATTATTCAATTTATAGACTTCAGTAGTATAGTCCTTTCTGACCCAGACAACCACCGCCCGTCCCTTATCAGCTGGTTTGATGATAAGGTCTTTTCTGTGCTCTAACTGTTTCAAGGCTTGATGTTCCATCCTACTCAAATTATGCCAAACTGGTGGAGTTTTCTGTTCCAAATGCTGAAAAGCTACAAGTCTAGAATTTTTAGTAGCTGGATTGAAGGTAGACTTGGGTTTTAAACTGTAAATGCTGGACTCTGGAACCCTGTTTTCAGTACGATCAGCTAGTCTAATCTTTCTGAACATACTCTGTATTTCCACCATGTGTTGAAATGTATTACGTGGAGTTGTAGGAATAAAGGACAGACCTTTACTTAATATTGATAGTTCTAGCTCTGTCAGCTGCAGTTTGGAGAGATTGACTACCTGTGGGTTATCTGGCCTCTCCTCTTGTATCTGGTTCTGTATTCTTGAGGTGTGAACCTCTTTCCTGACCTTAATTCCCTGTCCTTTCCTAAACAATTGTCCATCTTTTCAAAATAGAATGGTGGGAGTTGTTCTGGCTAGTACTTAATTCCGAATTACTACATACATATGGCTGTGAAAATTGGGCAATGAAGGTTACAGTGGCATGGCTCAATGTGGCTAGATCCGCTGAATCCAAGAGTGGACACAATTTGTGAGCTGGATGAAATTGGGGGGAAAGTATAGCTAGCAACAGCAACAAACTCCAGATCTCACAGTGCCACCCTAAGCAGAGAAAGTCATTTGTAAATCAATGGGATTAAATGGGTGCAGCTCTCTTTCGGCTCTTTCTTACTGACATCTTCCAACTACAAAAGTGCTCCATCTAAAAATGGCAGTACAACGCCCTCCAAACTATCAATCTATTGCGGAACTGGTGTATCGTCTCTAGTCTCAGTGAATGCCCATGAAGGTCAAGGCCTTGTGCAGTGTATGGTCTGACTTTGAACAGATTTTTCATATACTGCAGCTCTTAAAGCCTGTTAAGGTACATATTTTTTTGTATGATGAGTCTTTTTCTGCTTTATCTAAAAAGAACTACCACTGCCTGGCTTACTGATGGAAGAGAGGCAGTCACTGAGTAAATGAATCCTGTATAACACTTTGAACCTCAAACAATCTATTATTGTAGTTCTGTTCAGACACCATGATGTGTACTGAAATCAATACATGTTATAACTCATGTAGGATCAGTATGTGCATATGCTCCATCTATCACCATAAGTGGAGGAAGCATTTGAAAAAGCAGTGTTCTTGTCTATGTGCATACACTACCTACAGGCATAGATGCCATGCTTATAAGATGGCCAACATACTCATCTGTGTTCCCCTCTAGGTGCGTTCCCCTTAGGAGATTTCAACATGCCCTGTGTCTGCGCAGTTAAATGAATAGTTTCTTCATCTTTCTCCTCAACCTGCCTCTCTCTCTAGCCAATAAGGATCTACAGAAGTGTTGGTTCTGGCAAGCCAGGATCTTGAACTTATATGTCAGATAATGGGCTAATCCAAACTGTATTTCGGGAGCCGCATGTGGTGATTTCACCTTCTGCAAGGTACTGACCCACCGGGAACCATACGGCTTGAAAGGTTTTTGCATTCTCTTGTATTTGTTGATAAGTCATTTCCCCATATATGAAATGTTCCCATAATATGTTTTCCCAGTCAGATATGATTCGGATAGTTTTTCCTTTCCACTTCTGTCTGCGTTTCTGTCATATGACATCAGCCAGGGGTGTTGAGTCACAGATGTTCTCTTCAATATGTTGCCATCGTGGTCTGTTAGAATCCGTACTGGAGATGATACTTGTATGGCTTCATACGATAAGATTAGGTCCGGAAAATCCATACCTCCTTTTTTTATTGAGCATTTCAATGTTGTAAAACTATTCTAGGTGTTTTATAGTCCCAAAAGAATTGAAGAAACGCAGTCTGCCACGTGATTTGAATGGATAAGGCATGTAGAAGCAATAAGCACTTTGGTAGAAGTATGCTTTAGATTTTGCTAAGTATCAGCCCATGAGAATGTCATCCAAATCAATTGGCAACAGAAGAGATTCACTGTTTTGTCCCTTTCAATGTGCTATTAGGTTCAAAGTTCATCTTAGTGTACATTTAGGAATAAATCCTGTCTGTTCTGATATGTAATTCTGAATGATGTCTACTGAATGAAGACTACTTGCTAAAATTTCAGCGAATAGTTTTGCATCACAATTTAAGAAAGCGATTGGTTGGTATGTTGAAGGAGATTCTCAAGTTGTCTCATCTTTAGACATAGTAATTATGTGTGATTCTCTCCAAGA
>NW_015161077.1:0-6777 GCF_001447785.1 Gekko japonicus
TAGAGAAGGGAGAGAGGGAGCGATTTATTGTTCACCTTTATTTTGATTCCTCGGTTCACTGTTAATATGCCTGTCTATAGTTGAGTGGTTTCAAAATAAATCCCTTTTACTGTTGACATTGAGAAGTCCCTCTGTACCACATAGTTCCCCCAGCCGCTTGGACACGCTAGGAGTGGGTTGGGGACTCCCTGAGGAGAACAAGGGCAAAATGACAAGTTCCCAACTCTCCAGGAGAGCCCCAAAGATTGCCAAGGAGCCCCGAGGTGGGTTCCTAGCGACAGCAGAGGGAGGTTAGGAGGCTGTCCCGCCTAACCAGAGCCCAAGACAGGGACAGTGGTGGCAGCGATACCCGGAGGCAGTGATGAAAAACTGCCCCTTCAGGTGCCAGGTCAGGCAAAGGAGGGGTGGGCAGAGCAGGGCCTGCCAGCTGACGCGGGCCTGTTCCGCCACACCGAAAAAGACAATAGTGCTAGGAGGAAGAGGAGAAGGGGACTGGATTTATACCCCGCCCTTCACTACCCAAAGGAGTCTCAGAGAGGCTTACAAACTCCTTTCCATCCCCCTCCCCACAACAGATACCCAGTGAGGTAGGTGGGGCTGAGAGAGCTCTCTCAAAAACTGCCCTTGAGAGAACTTAAGACTGACCCAAGCTCACGCCAGCAGCTGCATGTGGAAGAGTGGGGATTCAAACCCAGTTCTCCCAGATTAGAGTCCACGCTCTTAACCACTACACCAAAGGTGGGAGGTAGAAGGAAAAGATGCAGACCAAACATGAGATGGATCGATTTCGTCGAGGAATCCATGTCCCTCCCGTTCGCAAGAACTGAGAATGGCTGTTAACTGGAGGACATTTTGGAGGACATTAATTCATAGGGTCACCATAAGTTGGCAGCGAATGCAAAGGCCTGGTGTCTGGAAAAACACGTTCAGTGTCTTGGTTGGGCGCTGGGTCCTGTGATGGACTAGATGGCATTAACCAACCTGTAGCTGCTGGCAATTCGATGGAGAAGAGGATTTCACTGGGACAGTGACTGGCTGAGAGACAGAGGAGAGAAGACCCTCTGGCCTGATTGCTCCAGAAATGGTGAAATCTTGAGGGGGTTTCCTGCTCTGGGATTTAGGGGAAGGGGATACATGGTTTATAAAAAGGGGTCCAGCCAGTCTTTGGTTCGGCTGAGGGGACTCCAGGGCTGCCATTTTTTGAGAAGGCCGTCAGAAGCAATCATCAAGAGGGAAAAAAGATAAACCAGCAGATAACCAGAGGAGACATGAAGAAAACAATTGGGAAGATTTTTAATCAGAATAACAATCTCAGATCCAATAAATCAAATTTGCCTGTCTCTTTAAACGTCACAGAGGTAAGTTAAGAACATACTTTCTCTCCCTGTGCTCAGATATTTTAGTCTCATGGTATTCAATTGTGTTTTTGGGGGGTTATGGTGTGCATTTTCTGTATACTTTATATAATAAACAGTTCAATTGCGGGAATTGCTGTCTTTAAGTCTCTGTCCTCACTTTAAACATTGCTATGTCCCTGTTCCCTTCCCCCACCTTCTGTTTAGACCCCCCCCGTTGCAAAGGCCCCTCCTGCACATCTGTTGGGGTATGTAAACAGCTTCCTGGAAGCAGAACACATGCAATTGGCAAGTAATTGGAGATATTAATCTTGATTAGGGTTTAAACATACCCTGGGAAGCCAGGACTTCCTCTGGAAGATGCTAGATTTTACATTGGCAGACTCTATGCGCCAGACCCTTCACAATCACATGCAACACCACTCCATGCCTGGAGGCTGGGGAGGTAAAATGTGGTCACACGAGAGTCACCTGGGGTTGCTTTGAGCCCTATCTCTGCCATAAAGCACACGCTTCGCTTTGCAGGCACAGAGAGCCAGCGTCAAGGCCCGGCATCTCTAGTGAAAAGGGATCTCAGGCGAAATAGGGCTGGCAAACACCCTGGCCAGGAAGACCCTGCCTTCCAGAGTGGACAAGACTGGGCTAGACTTGGCCTCAGGACCCTAAGAGTTGCCAGAGGGAAATGGCCTCTTTGTCCTGGAATAAAGATCTACATTTCAGCTTCCACAATCCATCCAAGCTCTTTTGAGGGGAAACTCAAACCATGAGGATATAAAAAAAAGGCCACAGACATTCACCAGCCCTTGGAAGGATATAACGCGCGGCCCTAATAGATGCTGTACTGTGAGGTTCTGTGAGGTGGCTGATCAGACCCGCTTATACGGTGCTGACCAGTTCCTTTATTTTAAAAAAATAGTCTCTTCGGGGTTTGTTTTTACTTTATGGATTTGTTGAGGGCCACTGCTAGGTATATTTGCTTTTTTTTTTTGGTTAAGAGTCAGGCACCAAGGCTTGTTCACTTCAAAACAGAACAGTACTTGTTCAGAACACACAACAGGGGGATGGAAGATATATAAAAAGGTAAAGGTTCCCTTCCTCCAAAGCCAGTCGCGTCCGACTCTAGGGTTGCGGTGCTCATCTCCGTTTCCAAGCCAAAGAGCCAGCTATGTCCAAAGATGTTTCCGTGGTCATGTGGCCGGCATGACTAAACACCAAGGCGCACGGAATGCTGTTACCTTCCCACCAAAGTGGTACCTATTTATCTACTTGCAATTTCTTGCTTTCGATCTGCTAGGTTGGCAGGAGCTGGAACTAGAGACGGGAGCTCACTCCGTCATGCTGCACACTCGGGTCTCGAACTGCTGAACTACCGACCTTCCACAGCCTGCAGTTCAGCGTCTTAACCACTTGAGCCACTGCATATATTACAGAGGATAATTTGTTTCTTTTCAGGCTTGAACTTTTTGCTTGGCTTACACTTAAGACAGTATGTTTGTTACTTTCCAGTTTCACACAGATGTTAAAACAGTTCACTAAACACCCTAAGAACTACTCTCCTGTACTGCTTCGTGGCTAACCTTTGGCTTTGGCTTTCTGGCCCCTTTTGAGCCCAACTGGCCACCAACCAGCTTTCCTGACTCTGCCAGACCGTTCCTCAGCACTCTCTTAACCACCTCTCCCAATTCCTTTAGGAACAATGTATGTGATGTTTGTGACCGCTTATATGTTTAACATTCACCACTCTTATTCACTGTTCTCTCTCCTTTAGAGGAACTCATTAAACCCGACGATTCAGCCCGTTATTTATTCCAACTGTTATTAGGCTGTTCGCTCAGAGCTATCGAGGTCTGCTTCCTCCACAGAGCTCTTCAGTTAGTTGACCGCTCTCGGCTAACCCCACTGATTAACACAACCCCCACTGCTTCTCCCAACTGCCAGCCCCAAACTGTCAGTTTTGCCCATTGTGGGTGCGTTCAGACGCGCCGTTTCAGCCGGCATAAACTGCTCCAGTTGGAACCGGAGCAGTTTGATTTGGAAGACATGGGATCACACTCACCTCCTGACTGCACAGCACATCGCAATATACCCGTTCACACGTCAGCAGGGTTTTAATTTTTTTTTTACATTTTGCGCATGCGCATAGTTCCACAGAGTTCCATACAGAGTTCCACAGAGTTCCACAGAGTTGAGATCTTCACGCAGGCACAGAACACCCCGTCCCAAAAAGCGTGCCCTGAAGCGAAGATGTCCCTTTAAATTTTTACTCTGAAACTGGCCTCCGTGAGGTCCCGGACTTGTCTAAAGCCTTACACTAGGCACATCATCATCATCATCATCATCATCATCATCATCATCATCATCATCATCAATAATAATAATAATAATAATAACGGGGCAAAGCTTCGCCCAAGCGCACATCGCCTACTAAAAAAAAGCGGAAGCCTGGGGCTTCCAAACGGAAGTGGCTAGATACCAGTGGAGAGCGATCAGATGGGGATAATGCGGCTGGAACCGGTGCACTCAGGATACCACCACTTGGGGACCTAGTAGCAGAATACAACGGTTTAAAGGTTGTTTGCAACGGTTAGGAACAGAAGGCAGATGCTCGCCGTGTGATCGCCCGTAAGTACACCGATTCCAACCAGCATCTATACCGGCTTAAATGCCCGTCTGAATGCACCCTATGTGTCAGTCACCGAGAGTTCTGAGCCAAATGGCCCCCTCCTCACTCAGTCATGTGACTCAGCAGTGTTCCTTGTTGACGTTCTGCTGGCCCTAGATCTTTAATCCCGTCACAAAGGGTTTAGACAGCACACAGTCCCAAGACAGGTATCTTCAGCCCCTACCTGCCAATCCCTCCTCTTCATCAGAGCCCAGGAGAAACAGCCCTTCCTCTTCTTCTTCTTCTAGCTGGGATATGAGGTCAGGTTTGGCAATCAGAGGTCCTGTTTATCAGGGGGGAAACCCACAAAATTAGACCTCTTCTTCTGTGTGCCCATAAATTCGACAATTCCAAGCCAGATTGACTGTCCCTCCAGAAACACACAACAGGCAAGTAATCAGGGTGGGGGCAAGTAATCGGCTGGGGTCAAGACCAATGTTCCCTCTAAGCTGAGGAGACTTGTGAGCAAAAATTCTACTTTGTGAGCTACTGGCATTAAAGTTGTGAGCAAGCCATTTGGCTACTGCATACATTAGTCTGCTCTGGAGCCCTCCTTCCTGAGCTGAGACAAAACTGTGTGAGCCAGAGGCTAAAAAACTGTGAGCTAGCTCACACTAACTCAGCTTAGAGGGAACATTGGTCAAGACCAACATTCCCTCTAAGCTGTCGAGTCTTGTGAGCAAAAATTCTACTTTGTGAGCTCCTGGCATTAAAGTTGTGAGCGAGCGATTTGGCTACTGCATAAATTAGTCTGCTCTGGAGCCCTCCTGCCTGAGCTGAGACAAAAATGTGTGATCCAGAGGCTAAAAAACTGTGAGCTAGCTCACACTCACTCAGCTTAGAGGGAACATGGTCAAGACCAATGCTCCCTCTAAGTTGTGGAGTCTTGTGAGCAAAAATTCTACTTTGTAAGCTACTGGCGCTAAAGTTGTGAGTGAGCGATTTGGCTGCTGCATAAAATTAGTTTGCTCTGGAGCCACCCTACCTGAGCTAAGACAAAAATGTGTGAGCCAGAGGATAAAAAACTGTGAGCTAGCTCACACTAACTCAGCTTAGAGGGAACAGTAGTCAAGACTCGCCCCTCTTTTGTTATCCTGAGACTCTGTAGGAACATGGATATGGGGCGGTGCACACACGTACACCCAGCTCTGGGCCTCTTGGGACCTCAGCCTCTCCATGTACAGATTGCATAAGAACATAAGAGATGCCAATGTTGGATCAGGCCAAAGGCCCATCCATTCCAACACTCTGTGCCACACAGTGGCCAAAAATACCAGGTGCCATCAGTGGGGCCAGGACACTAGGAGCCCTCCCACTGTTGACCCCCCCCAAGCACCAAGATGACAGAGCATCCCTTGCCCCAGAGCCCCTATCTATACCTTGTGGCTAATAGCCACTGATGGACCTCTGCTCCATATGCTTATCTAATTCCCTTTCGAAGCCGTCCATGCTTCTAGCCTCCACCACTTCCTGTAGCCGCCACCACTTCCTGTGGCAGACGGGGGCAGCATTTATTTCCCCACAAAGTCGTGAGACCCTCCTTTTAAAAGGGTTGACTTTGATTAAGCATAAAGCGATTGACTGGCGGCCAGGCAGAAAGGAGAATTTTAAAGGCAGCTGGCACTCAAAACAATTACGTCTCTTTCGTGGCTAGTCCACGAGAGAGTTGTGGGGTTGCGTGCAATTCCCCAAAGAACACGAGAGAAGCAAGGTGTGAAGGAGAGAGGGAAAGGGGATGATGAAACACTGCAATACTGGTCCTTTCTTGTGGCTGGAATCTGAAACGATTCCCTCCAAGTCTGCCAAAGCTTCTTCTTCCTCTAGGTCCTTCTTCTATGGGAATGAAAGCAAGGGGGAGGGAGAAGCTTTGAGCTAACCCCTTTTCTATCTGGTGAGGCAGACAGAGGCCCTAGACATCTAGAGGGGTACTGGCATAACACCGGCACTTCTGTGCCTGTTCCCTGCCAAGCTGAGGCGGAAAGGCCAGGAAAGACAGCAGAGTTCCTTCCACAGCCACTTCTCAGCCCAGGGAAGGGCAGGCCCAGACTGAAGGGAAGCCCCCTGCTTAGACCACCCACAACCACCACCTCCAGACCGGGCCTCCCCCAGCACCTCTTCTGATGCCCTCTCAGGTGGCTCAGGCCCAGGACTGCCAGGCGGGGGCTCCCCCTCTCTGCAAGGAGAGCACAAGAGGACCCTCCCCACCTCAGAGGGAGGATCACAGAGGGAGGCAGAGACCAGCCACGGGGACCAGAGCAGACAGCCTGACAACACGTCCTTCGTCCTGAAGGGCTCCCTTATGGTCAACTCCTCCTCACAGAAGGAAAGAGAGAAGGCTCCTCCTCACCCAGAGCGGCCACGTTCCCAAAGTTCTCCAGCATGACCTCCTTGTAGAGCGCTCTCTGGGCCGGGCGCAGCAGGGCCCACTCCCCCCGGGTGAAGTCCACGGCCACCTCCTCGAAGGACACCCCGGCCTGCAAGGAGGAAAAGGAAGCAATTTCTCTACATCACACTGGAAAGCCGGTCCACAAGGGGGGAAGCCAGAAACGGAGAGAGTCGATTCATCGGGGGAAGAGCAGCATGAAGAGGTGGCGAGAAGAGCCCCCCCGGGGACATCTCCCCTCCCCACCATGATGGGAGCATCTTGGAACTCGAGGGGCCGTTCTCAGACGCCAATGTTGGATCAGGCCAAAGGCCCATCCAGTCCAACACTCTGTATCCCACAGTGGCCAGAAATACCAGTGCCATCAGGAGGTCCAC
>NW_015161077.1:6840-9557 GCF_001447785.1 Gekko japonicus
TTTAGGTATCCGCACGCCAGGGGGCACCTTCACTATTAGATATATAGATAAAATAAATAAAGATTCCCCCCCCCCCAAATACCTGAGCTGGCTGCATGGCAGGTGTTTTCCCATCAGCGCACAGAGAAGAGGGTGGCGGAGGCATCCTGGGGGTCCTTCCACTCCTGCCTGAGAGGGATACAAAGGGAGGGAGGGAGGGAGGGAGGGAGAGAAAGAGAGAGAGAGAGAGAAAGGAAGGAAGGAAGGAAGGAAGGAAGGAAGGAAGGAAGGAAGGAAGGAAGGAAGGGAAACCCGTTTTTCTCCACGTACATTTTCTGTGCCAGTCCCTGGAGTGAACCTCTCTCCAGATGGGACTCAGGGAACAATTCGAGATACCGGATTTAATCCATTAAGGCTCAGGAGTGTTTGCCCCCCCCCCTCTCCTTCAACTCTATGGGGGGTGGTCTTACCTTCCTTATCCATCCACCCCCTCCTCCTGTGGAAAGGCTCCCTCTCAAACTCTATCTCCCATATCGTACTATGCTGTTTTCTTCCCTGTGAAAGAAACAGAAACATAATTCCTGGGACACACACAGCCCGTCATGGAAATCTCTTGTGCGTCTGCAATGTGTTTTGGAGACGGGCACAAAAGATCTGAGAAGGCCCGTTCAATCTAATGAAAAGGAAATGGAAGTCCATTTGTGGAACAGCAGCAATTGCCCTTGAAAAGCACATTGTCCTTGAAGTATATCTCCAGTTCCCTCTCAAACTCTGCCAACCGGTTCCTGGGAGAAGAGTCCCTTTCCCTGCCTGAAGCCGCAGCCCTCCCTCCTCCCCTCTGAAGGAAGCCAAGTCCTTCCAGCCTCCCCACCACCACCTTTTAGGAGAATGTGCTGGGAAGGAGGTGGAAGAGCCCTGAGGGGAGGGGATGGAGTGCCTGACTCAAGGCGGCAGGTGAGAGACGCCAGCTTGGAATTAATCTCCCCGCACACAGAAAACTAGCCCTTCAGGGGAAAAAGGTTTTGCTCTCTGTGCCTGGGCTGGCCATGAGGCTCTTCTGTAGGGGGGAGATTTCAGCAAAGGGAACATAAGAACATAAGAGACGCCAAGGTTGGATCAGGCCAAAGGCCCATCCAGTCCAACACTCTGTGTCACACAGTGGCCAGAAATACCAGGAGCCATCAGGAGGTCCACCAGTGGGGCCAGGACATTAGAAGCCCTCCCACTGTTGACCCCCCCCCCCAAGCACCAAGAAGACAGAGCATCCCTTGCCCCAGAGCCCCTATCTATACCTTGTGGCTAATAGCCACTGATGGACCTCTGCTCCATATGCTTATCTAATTCCCTTTTGAAGCCGTCCATGCTTGGACTGTCAACCAATACACTAGCCAACTGTTATAAACCTCGATCATGGGGCCAGGACAGTAGAAGCCCTCCCACTGTTGACCCCTCCCCCAAGCACCAAGAAGACAGAGCATCACATGCCCCAGAGTCCCTATCTATACCTTGTGGCTAATAGCCACTGATGGACCTCTGCTCCATATGCTTATCTAATTCCCTCTTGAAGCCGTCCATGCTTGTAGCCGCCACCACTTCCTGTGGTAGTGAATTCCAAGTGTTAATCACTCTTTGGGTGAAGAAGTATGTCCTTTTCTCTGTTCTAACCCGACCGCTCAGCAATTTCATGGAGTGCCCACGAGTTCTTGTATTGTGAGAAAGGGAGAAAAGTACCTCTTTCTCTATGTGCTCTATCCCATACATAATCTTATAAACCTTATAAAAAGGGAAGCCCCAACCCAAACGTGTTCCTCCGCCTGCGGTCCCAAGGGAAGCTGCCTTGAATCCATGTGTGTATGGAAAACAGGAGAAAGGAGCGCACATGAGTCCTGTCTGTTCCACCAGCTCATGTCTCTTGGTACGGACTGATAAGACATGTGGTTATACCGATACACTAGTCAACTGCCAAAGTAAAGACAAAAAACAAAAAGAAAGAAAACTGACTGACACACCCCATATCCCAGGGAAGGAAAAACAGCTGCCACTGGGGCAGGGGATTTTGAAACGGCAGCCTTCCCGCCTTGCTTGCAAAATTCAACTTCCCGCCAAAGCAGATTAGGGCAAGATCCGCAGAAAAGGCGCAGGGGGGAAAACTCTGGCAGGGGCCCAATTCGCAAGGCTCCCTCTAAGCTGTGGAGTCTTGTGAGCAAAAATTCCACTGCGTGAGCGCCTGACATTAAAGTGGTGAGCGAGCGATTCGGCTGCTGCATCAATTAGTTTGCTCTGGAGCCCTCCTTCCTGAGCTGAGACAAAAACAGGTGAGCCGGAGGTTGAAAAACGGTGAGCCGGCTCGCACGAACTCAGCTTAGAGGGAACACTGGGCCCAAGTGCTACAGGGTGCTCTGTGGATGCAGGAAAAATGAATTCCCCCAAAGTATCAAACCAGGAGCAAATCACCAGTGGCGAGGAGCACTGACCCGCCTTGCCCCCATTTCTCATAGACAAGAAGGGCACAGTGTTGATACTTAGGAGGAAGATCTCCCCCCCCAAAAAAAAACCCGCTTTGCCCTCTCCAGACTCTATTTAGTGTGGGTCTTCTGAGGGTCCAGTGACAGAGTCCCTATCCCCCCATTAACACCCTCTTTCCCAGCTTCCTCAGCCTTTTCTTCAGCCCCCTCCCAAAATCTTCCCCCTCAGCCCCCCAACCCTTCCCCCCCTCCTTGCTCTGCTCCCTCCTTCCA
>NW_015161078.1:0-5010 GCF_001447785.1 Gekko japonicus
GGACAGGGGAGATAACTCTACAAAGCCAACTGCCCCACTTCAGAGAAGAAGAGGCTGTAAGGTCACTAGAGATGGATGGGTAACAACAGGGCCTCAGTTACTTACTCTCAGCATGCCACAATTAAGGATACATCTGCCCATCAGTCTCCAATTTTGACATATTTATTTCCTTCACTATGTTCCCCCCAATTAAACCCAAACAAATGGTAACCATTCATTATGCTGGATGCTAATTTACTGCTCACCCTCTACCTATTGGTAATTTCCATTTCACTGTATCTGAAAAGTGTGCATGCATACAGACGTTTATACCATGAATAAAACTTTGCTGGTCTTAAAGATGCCACTGGACTCAAACTTTGTTCTCACCCTCTACCTATTGGTAATTTCCATTTCACTGTATCTGAAAAGTGTGCATGCATATACCCTGAATAAAACTTTGCTGGTCTTAAAGGTGCCACTGGACTCAAACTTTGTTCGGCTGCTTCAAACCAACATGGCTACCCACCTGAATCTATCGTCCTAGTTTTTTTAATGCAGTCTGGCACAATAAAGCCTTTGAATTAAACAAAAACACTGGGGGGAAGGGGGACAAAATATGCATACACTTGCAAAATTCACAGTTTATTATCCTTTCTAGGAAAAAGAAACAGAAATCTAGTAGCATTCTAAAGACTACCACAATTTTATTCCAGCATAAGCTTTTATGGAGTAGAGCCAAAGTAGAGCCCATGAATGCTTATTATGGAATAAAATCTTTAAGGTGCTACTAGATTTCTGTTTATTTCTGCTGCAAAAACCAGGCTCTGCTACTCCTCTGGAATACTTTCTATGGCACTCTTGGGATCTGAATAAAGAAGTCAGTCCTCATTCCAAATGTCCTTATAGTAATAGTGTTCTGATTTATGAATGGAATGGGCAACGTTCCCTCTAGTTTTTCCCCCCTACTGAGTGGAACAAATCACATCCTGAGCAGAATATAACTGCTGTAATCTTAAAATGGGCAATGGGCAGTGCAAGATCCTGCGCAGCTCCAGATTACTGCTGAGCGGGGCTTCCTGTGTTAATGAGCAGCTGCTCACACATACAGCTTAGAGGGAACACTGAGTGGAGGGTGTTGCTCCCATTCCTTTAATAATCATGTATTGGTAAGCATCCTGGAAGGCTGAAGCTACTATCTTCCCCTACTGTTTTTCCATGGCATTTCCCCCCCAACTAGGCTGCATCAGGATTACTGAATTCCAATGCACCTACTCATGTTCTTACAAAAGTGAGAAAATTTCCAGTTATACATATATTGGAATAAGACAAGCACATGCACATACAATAGTTTACAGAAGTACCAGTTTAATGAGTTTATAATACAGACTTAAATGATGCTTTTTGTTTACCTACCTAGGAATCCCTTGGAAATAGTATCCTAGCAGTTACTTTCCCCAGAAGGCTGTCTCTAAAGCATGTTGTGTAAACTAAGTTAAGAATCAGAATTGGGATGGGAAAGAACAGTTTATATGTATTTCATCATTAGCAGCTTTTGTTTCCGTGAACTGAGAACCAATTCTCAACTGCTATGCCTTTGAGCCACTTCCTAAGCATGTGGAAATAATATACTGTTTAAAATATTAACTGCAGCAGATCAGATACCAACATGCCTCAAGCTCGATTACAAGAATACAATTTTATTTACATCAGAACTGTGTTGCCAGATGAAGTCAAAAGGCCAGCAACAAATGCCACGGTGCAGTCTTGGAAATTTTCAAGAACTAGACCATCAAAACCACAAAACAATATAAATATTGGATAACATGAACCAAACTGAAATAGTACAGTTTTCGTGGTTTCAATAGTACCCTGTGCATTCCATTTGTTATAAAAACAGCCTTGCCTTTCCAGAGCAGGCAACAAGATTAATCTACTACTGACTTAATTAGGTGGTCTTGAATACCAAAGTTGTACTGAAATTCATACAAAAGAAGTGGTTTTTTAATCTCTTTACCTTGAAATGAATCACCAACAGATCTGAGATGCTGTCCCAGTAGGGACCTTGTTTTTGAAATCTGCTAAATCAATATGGGAGGGGACTGAGTTCTTCTATTCATTAGCCTCACAATAGTGCATCAGTATTAGATTTTTAGGTACTTCTCTGGCACAGAATGGTATGGTGTTTTCACGTTTCTAGATGGCTGGGTATTTTCCACAATTTTGTTCTACATATTATGTAACTACATTGCATAAAAGACCCTGACAGTTCCCTACATAGTGGCACTATGATGTGGAGAAAGCTGCACTAAATCCTTTTCCCACCTGCTCCCGGATAACTCTGTATCTCAGGATTTTTGCATTCCCATCAGCAAAAAAGGCAAGGAGGAGAACTGCAGGGGACAGCTTAAGCACTTTTCATTAGCCCACAGCTTTTTAACTGAGATGCTTGTCCCCTATATGGGTTTACAGAGATTAAATCACTGTGGTTTTATCACAACCTGTCCACATAATATGTAGTACCGGTATTGATCTTACATTTAAAATAAAAAAACCCACAGAAGTACTAAAATTACTAACAGCCAATTCCATTGAAACAGACCTGTCCACATAATATGTAGTACCGGTATTGATCTTACATTTAAAATAAAAAAACCCACAGAAGTACTAAAATTACTAACAGCCAATTCCATTGAAACATAAGTAAAAGAAAGATTTATTAGATGAGGCTCACATTAATATGTCACTGTGAAGTATTTTGCCTTGAGTTAGCTAATTCCCCATAATTTTAAGAAAGCATTTGTACAGGAAGATAATGCTATAACTCTGGGCCATGGGACATTTTACAAAGTTAGTAGGCATATACCTTTCATGCATTCACAACGGGTATATCTAATAGCCATGTATGCTGCCCCAGTGTAGGTCAAAGAATCTGCACAACAGGGGCACGCAAGGTAAGGTATATGCAGGGGTCATTTCCTGCAGGAGCGCACAGGAGCATTGCCTTCTGACACACTTCCGGTGATGTCAGGGGGTGTGGCATATGCAAATAAGTTATGCTAATGAGTTATGCTAATGAGCTCCTGCACCTCTCTTTCTACAAAATGACCCCTGGGTATATGGTTCTGCAAATCCAGGGAAAACATCAAGTGCACAGAAAAACACAAAAAAGGGATTTA
This sequence comes from Gekko japonicus, assembly GCF_001447785.1. NCBI lineage: Eukaryota > Metazoa > Chordata > Lepidosauria > Squamata > Gekkonidae > Gekko > Gekko japonicus. The sequence continues at coordinate 3,159 of NW_015161078.1, forward strand.
ACACACGCACACCCAACAAAAAGCAAAGTCTGGGCATGCATAGCCATCAAAGGTGTTAGAGCTGCAGTAAGCAAGGAGGGGAAGCAATTGTGGATGACATAAAATTATTCAGGGTGGTGAAAACCAGGGAGGATTGTGAGGCACTCCAAAGGGATCTATCAAGGATGGGTGAGTGGGCGTCAACGTGGCAAATAGGGTTTAATGTGGGCAAGTGCATTGGGGCCAAAAATCCTAACTATAAATACATGTTGATGGTGTCCGAACTGGCAGAGACTGACCAAGGGAGAGATCTTGGAGTCAAAGTAGATAACTCACTGAAAATGTTCAGACAGTGTGTGACTGCAATAAAAAAGGCCAACACTATGCTAGGGATTATTAGGAAGGGAACTGAAAACAAATCAGCCAGTATCATAATGCCCCTGTATAAATCGATGGCGTGACCTCATTTGGAATACTATGTGCAATTCTGGTCACCACACTTCAGAAAGGATATTATAGCATTGGAAAAAGTACAGAATAGGGCAACTAGAATGATAAAAGGATTGGAACACTTTCCCTATGAAGAAAGGTTAAAGCACTTCGGGCTCTTTAGCTTGAAGAAACGACAGCTGAGGGGTGACACGACAGAGGTTTACAATATTATGGGATAGAGCAGGTAGAGAAAGAAGTACTTTTCTCCCTTTCTCACAAAACAAGAACTCAGGGGCACTCAATTAAATTGCTGAGCAGTTGGGTTAGAATGGATAAAAGAAAGTACTTCTTCATCCAAAGAGTGATTAACACATGGAATTCACTGCCACAGGAGGTGGCAGCGGCTACAAGCATGGATGGCTTCAAGAGGGAATTGGATAAACATATGGAGCACAGGTCCATCAGTGGCTATTAGCCACAAGTTTTAGATAGGAACTCTCAGTCTGGGACAAGTGATGCACTGTATTCTTGGTACTTGGGAGGAGCAACAGTGGGAGGGCTTCTAGTGTCCTGGCCCCACTGGTGGACCTCCTGATGGCAACTGGTATTTTTGGCCACTGTGTGACAGAGTGTTGGACTGGATGGGCCATTGGCCTGATCCAACATTGGCTTCTCTTATGTTCTTATGTAATGCAGAAGCAAAGTGGGAAGTGCAGTAGTAAACATGGAAGGAAAAGCAGAGAGAGAGAGTGAGGAGGGGGCCACCAGGGAGGCAACTGGAATTTCTCCTCCCCTTGGGTCCTCAAAGGTCTCTACTTGTGCATTTCATAACATGCAAACATCTTCTATATATATAAAAGAAAGTCCCCTCACCGTAAAATCAACACCCAGGCCAAGCTGCTGGACCTAGTGACACCAAATTCGAGGAGAGCGCTCCTACCGTGGAGTAGGTGCTCGCTAAGAAGGGATTTTTAGAAATTTAACCCCTAGAAATTTTTAGAAATTTAACCCCTAATGTCTTTCTGCAACCCCCACTCTCTGACTGGTCAGCTGCAGAGCTTAGTGTTCTGAGGTAAAAAACCCCAACAGATACAGGGGACTGCAGAGAGCTAATGACAGTTGAGGAAATCAGGAGTGGCCAAGAACCACCTGTGAGGTGGTTCAAGGATGGCTTCCAACACACTCCCCCCACCTCTTACACCTAACAGGCGGTTGTCTGTCAGGTGCAGCAATGGTTGCAGGGTGCTTAAAGCCACGAGTGATCCTGCCAGCTCTGCCTCCACAGTGGCTTCTAATACTCCTCCCCCCTCCCCGTCCTACACTGGACAGACAGCTGCCTGTCACGTGTAGGAGAGGAGGTGGGACACTTACAGCTGCCGGGGAGGTTTGCTCAGCAGGACTGCCTTAGCACTGCTGCTGGCCGAGCCTCCCCGATGCCTTT
>NW_015161078.1:5112-9478 GCF_001447785.1 Gekko japonicus
CCCTCGTGAACCTGAAGAAATGTCCACCACATCACTACTCCCTCACACCAACTCCCCCTCACCCCTCTCACCTCTTACTGCCCCCAAGAAAGTTCCTGGCAAACGTCGAGCCAGATACACCAATGCTACAAGGAGGAGGCAACTTAGGAATGCGGCAAAGACATTTGCACATAGTACTCCTGCAGTGCACTGAGCTGCACAGGCCAAGTACCAGCAAGATCACCCTGAGGTGCTCAGAACAACACAGTCTCCATATGAACAAAACAATCCAGGAATACAAGTAGAGAGGCCATCACGTTTGTGGAAGGTAGCAGGAGTTGACTTAACAGATGACTGCTTCTTAAATGAGCAGTTCTATGTGGCCTGCTCCAGAGTGAGCTCATCAAGCAGCCTGGTGATCCTAGCACATGACGGCAGAACCACCAATGTGGTCTAGAGAGAGGTCCTTCAGTAGAGAGGGGGAAAAGTACATTATGTCTCACTTCATTTCTTACACTACAATCTTCTCCATTAGAATTCCTACAACAAATGTCACATTTCAAATTTCACATAATCAGTATTATAACTGGATTTAGAGAACTTAAATACCCTAGCCAAGCTCAGGTAACAGGCTAGTATAATATATAAATCATGCATCTGCTATGATAAGGAAGAGCAGGATACCTTGTTTAACACTAAAGAGACACTGGTCCCCAAATAGGTCACCCACTTTCCTGGGCAAGAAGCAATAAACTCCTTGGATTTCAGGCTGAGAGGAAATAGTTTCCCTTTGTGAAGACAAATGTGCAGGACAGAGATCACCATTTACCCATCTGCCAGGAAGCGGAAAGAGAGATTGCTATTTGGGTATCTGGCCATAAAAGGTTAAGACAAGTGCTTTGTTCTGATTGAGCAAAAGTGCACAGCAGCACATGTGGTAACTGAAACCCAAGTTAAAGATAGGCCAAAGAAAAATCCTTCAAGCTGGGAGAGAAAGAGTTAAAAGGTTTAGTACACTCTGTGAAGACACATAAACCAAGGTCCAGGGAACAGGTAGAAATAAAGTCTGCATTGACCAGCCTCTATGTCAAAGTTCCAGTCTGGTGTAGTAGTTAAGTGCACGGACTCTAATCTGGGAGAACCGGGTTTGATTTCCCACTCCTCCACTTGCAACTGCTGGATGACCTTGGGCAAGCCATAGTTCTGGCAGAGCTGTTCTCTCAAGATCAGTTCTCGAAAGAGCTCTCTCAGCCCCACCCACCTCACAGTGGGGAGGGGAAGGGAAAGGAGTTTGTAAGACACTCTGAGACTCCAAGCGATGGGTGGGGTATAAATCTAACCTCTACTTCTTGGCTTGTGTCCATTCCTCAGAAAGGAATGTCAAGATAAGCCCAGTGTCTTGTAAAATTTGGGTAAGTTTATTTCTTTTATATTAGATTTTGTAACATTAAAAAAAAATTCCTGCTAATGCTCTGATACTATCTTCCTACACTTTTGTGCTCCTTGAAAAATAGAATAATATGGTAGTCAATAAAGATCTTTTCTTCTTCTAAAGATCTCAGACTGTGACCAAAAGTTCTTACCCAAATGTGTGTCAATTTAACCATGTATAGACCAAACACCTGACCAGGCTAGAAAGCTAGCTGGGCCAGGGGAAGGGCAGTGCACAGCAGTGAGTATGCACACAGGACAACACTGTCAGTGTCTCAAACTGCTGATACTAAGGAAAGGGCAGGTAAGTTTGAGTGGTGACAGGGACCCACCCTACACAATACGAGGAAAGGGGGCATGTGGACTAGCCCTCTCACTCACATGGAGACCCCACCATCACCTCTCAGATACTCTCAGGCAAGGGGAGTGGAGGGGGGTAGATGATTTCAGCATCTTGATTAGATCAAGGCTGAAAAAAACTGCAAGAACAGATGTCCTGACTCTCTGTGTGAATACGTTTTAAAGTGCGGGGGGCTGTATTCCAATCACATTACAGAGTATATACACTGAGAAATCAATATATTGGTTTTAGGACATTTAGCCATTTTGCTACAACAGAAAAACCCTACAAAACAATGTTGGCTAAACTTTGTGGTCTTTCACAAAGCATCTTCCTGAACGCACTGCAATAATGGAACAACTGAAGTGTTCTCTGCAACACAGATATGGGGGGAGGGTAGAGGAAGTGTTTATAATAACCCTGTGCTCACATAAGGAGAGCCACCAACAAGACTGAAAATGTACCCATAATGCTACCAGCTCAACAACAGTACCAAGTCAAAGAAACTTAAAATTAAACCTCCACCCTGCGAAAACACACTACTATCATTTCCAAGGAGGCCTTCTGGAAGACCACATCCACATAAAACAGCAGACTTTAACAAGCCATGTTATCGAGGGCATAATGAAAAATCCTTCATTCACTGGGCTTTTAAAAGTAGTGACTACAATACATTTTATTACATGTTGTTACCTTATGGGTCAGTAACAGAATGACTTCTCAGTTACAGCAAATGTTGACACACAGAATGGAGTACATTCCTTCCCCCAATCTTTAATGTTTAAAAAATGACTTGTTTACACATTGTCATTTGATTTGCCTTAAAGGCTCACGGGAGGTATCTCACAAAAGAACACCTCCTCTTTGTAGGGTATTTGACCAACTGTGATCAACTGACTAATCAAAGATGCTAATGTAAATAGCCTCATTGCCTGTGGTGAGACAGATTCTTTAGAAAAGCAAAAATTTTATTTACTTTTATACCACAAATGACTAATTCGATTATTTTTACAGATATATCAGTACACACTAGGGCCTGGAAATCTTATTTGTTTATTTATTTAATTTATACCCCACCCTCCCCAAGGCAGGCTCAGGGCAGCTTACAACAATCATGAATACAATTAAATGCATTAAAACCTGTCATTAGCATAAATTACTTAAAATAACAATCCTTTAAAATATAAAGGAGGAGGAGGAGGAGATTGGATTTATACCCCGCCCTTCACTACCTAAAGGAGTCTCAGAGTGGCTTACAAACTCCTTTCCCTTCCCCTCCTCACAGCCAACACCCTGTGAGGTGGATGGGGTTGAAATAGCTCTTTCGAGGACTGCTCGTGAGAGAACAGCTCTGAAAGAACTTGTGACTGACCCACTGACCCAAGGTCACACCAGCAGCTGCAAGTGAAGGAGTGGGGAATCAAACCTGGTTCTCCCAGATTAGAGTCAGCGCACTTAACCACTACACCAAACCACTACACATAGAACGCTGGAACATACTTAAGCAGCAGGAGCATCAGTTCTTATAATATAATTTAGGTAACTGTTAGATGTCAATACTTTCACACCAGCCCAGTTCTCATTTATTATACAGTGAGGAAAGGCTGGGAACCACGATGGTAAGACCCAGGTTACAGACTGGGAAGCTAGAGCACATGGTCATTCCTCAGTGTGTAGTGCGGCTCCTTAGTCGAATGCCTGGTGGAAGAGCTCTGTCTTGCAGTTCCTGCGGAACTTTAGGTCCCACAGGGCCCTGATCTCTTCCGGGAGCTCATTCCACCAGGATGGAGCCGCCACTGAAAAGGCCCTGGCCCTGGTTGCTGCCAGCCTGACATCCCTAAGGCCTGGGAGGGCCAGCCAATTTTGTGTCCTTGAACACAGTGCTCTCCAGGGAACGTGTGGGGAAAGGCGGTCCCTCAGGTATGCCGGACTCTAACCATATAGGGCTTTAAAGGTTAAAACCAGCACCTTGAAACGAATCCGGTATGCTATTGGCAGCCAGTGCTGTGCTTTCAGTACCAGTTGGATGTGCTCCTGCATGGGGATACCCATCAACAGCCTGGCCGCTGCATTCTGCACTAGCTGCAGCTTCCGGATTTGAGACACTGGCTTCCAGAATTACAACTGTTTGTACAGGGGGTCAATTTCCCCGGAGAAAATGGCTGCTTTGGAGGGTGGACTCTGTGGCATTATACTCCTGATGGAGGTCCCTCTCCTCCCCTGGCTCCATCCCCAAATGTCCAGGAATTCCCAACCCAGACTAGTCAACTCTATCTGAAAGTCTGAAACAATCTCAAACACTGGGGAATGAAAATATTCCAGATGAACTGGATCAAGCACGGTGTTCCCACAGGCAGAATTACTTTGGATTGTGGATCATGACTTTCATGACACACCTCCCCCATGACAGCTTGAAATGCCACTTGAAATCATGATCCTAAGGTTCCCTTCTCTCCCAGGAACAGGATTTTGGGAAAGGAGGAATTGCAAAAGTTACAGACTAAAAGCAGAAGTCCTTCCACCCATGCAAATGATCCAACAATGCATTTGTATTTAAGCATACATCATATCAAAATGTTAGTTATATAAGCCTAGACTTCAGAAAGAACATGGACT
>NW_015161079.1:0-1336 GCF_001447785.1 Gekko japonicus
TGCTCCTAACCACTACACCAAACTGTGTGTTCATGCATATCGATTGTACTCTGGTTTCCCATAATCCCAAAGACATTTGTCCTTCTGCAGAACCTGTGGGCGAATTCTTACTTCCTGGTCCAGATACCAGCTTGCGCATTTCAGACCTTTGATTACTTTGCGCTGCATCTTTTACCAGTGATTACGGTAGTAATCTGATAACGTACCCGTGGCCCTTTTCACCTGAGCTGACATTTTTGTAAGGATGCTCTGGAGCGGGAACACTCTTGAAGTTGCCTCGGCTGAGTGCCTGGATGGCAATGCTAAGCACACTTTCCTGGGAGTAAGCCTTGTTGAATAAAATGGGACTTGCTTCTGAGCAGACCTGTTTAGGAATGCCTCCAGGATGAAGCTGAAGCTTGTCATGAAAAGAGAACAGCTCCCACCGAAGAGGGAACTCTATATGCTGCCAGTTTGGTGTACTGGTTAGGAGTGCGGACTCTAATCTGGGAGAACCGGGTTTGATTCCCCACTCCTCCACATGCAGCTGCTGGTGTGACTTAGGGTCAGTCACAAGTTCTCTCAGAGCTGTTCTCTCAAGAGCAGTTCTCTCAGGGCTCTCTCAGCCCCACCTACCTCACAGGGTGTCTGTTGTGGGGAGGGGGAGGGGACTATAAGACGCTCTGAGACTCCAAGTGAAGGGCAGGGTGTAATCTCTTTTTCTTCTCTTTAATATAAATTCAAGCCGTTACGTGAAATCAGTATAAAATACACATCTTCTGCCTGTGTGTTATCCAATGCTAAGCTACAGTTAAAAAAACAAACCTGTGTTCCCATTTCCTGTCACACTCATGCACTGTGCTGTCCAGTTGCCAAACTGTGACTTGGAATTTGGGGGCTCTCACACTCCCCACCCTCCTCCTTTCCCCTCCCCTGGGCTCTGTGGGCTCTCCCCACCCCCAGGGCTGGGAAATACCTGGAGATTTTGGGAGGCGGAGCCTGAGGAGGGCGTGGCTTGGGAAGGGGAGGGATTCCCGTGAGGTATAAGGCCACAGAGTCCACTATCCCCAGTGGCCTTTTTCTCCAGGTGGACCTTTGTCCCGTGGAGATCAGTTGTAATCCTAGATCTTTAGCTACCACTGGGAGGTGGCCTATCTTATCCTCTCCCGTCTATGCCTTGTGATACCCACGTGTCCAAATCAACGCAAGGAAGAAGAAGAAGAAGTTGGATTTATACCCTGCCTTTCACTACCCAGAGGAGTCTCAGAGCGGCTTACAAACAAACTGTTGTGGGAAGGGGAAGGAGTTTGTAAGCCCCTCTGAGACTCCTTTGGGTAGTGAAGGGCGGGGTATAAAT
>NW_015161079.1:1349-2998 GCF_001447785.1 Gekko japonicus
CGCTCGTCATACACACACTCTCCTCCTCCTTCTTCTTCCTTTCCCCACAACAGACACCCTGTGAGGTAGGTGGGACTGAGAGAGCTCTGACAGAAACTGCTCTTTTTTCAAGGACAGCTTTTATCAGAACTATGGCTTGCCCAAGGTCATCCAGCAGGTGCAAGTGGAGGAGTGGGGAATCAAACCCGGTTCTCCCAGATTAGAGTCCGCGCGCTTAACCACCACACCAAACGGTCCGTAACCAGCAATTGTCACCAAACAGTGATTTGCCAAGCTCTCTCAGATAGTCAGGGCTATTTTTGGGCAGGAACGCACAGGAACGGAGTTCCGGCTGACTCCCAAGTTGCTGACTCCCAAGTTGGCCACACCCAGCAGGAGTTCATTGATGGCAGGAGCTCATTAGGATTGGCTACATGAGGGGTGTGTGACCTAACATGCAAAGGAGTTCCTGCTCCAAAAAAAGTCCTGGGTTTTGACAACAAACAAGGTAAACAGAATAACAAGCAAAAGGTGCGTGTGTGTGGCTGGATGAGCACACTTCTGGTAACATGGGGTGTGGCCTAATATGCTAATGAGTTCCTGCTGGACTTTTTCTACAAAAAAAGCCCTGCAGATCGTTCTTTGCCATGGGGAGGGGAGGTTGAAGCGGCTTCCCTCCAGCGGTGTTTCACTGTCCATTGCAAGAGATGGTCTCCTGGGGAGGCGAAGAATGGATGGTTATGGATATCTGAAGAGCTGTTTTTACAGAGGGTTTTTGGGGTTTTTTACAGCCGGTTTTGCAAAGCGCAGAGCTGCATAAATAAAAGACTTTTACTGCCCATCGAGGCCGGGACAGCTTTGTAGTTCTAAGAAAATAAATAACGTCTCGCGATTATTAGCGAGCCTCATCTTTTCCAAGAACCGCAGAGCTCTTTACACAAACGAAGGAGCCTTCGAACCATCTCGAGGAGACGGAGACAGACCGTAACCTCCCTTCCCTGAGGCCCAAACAGAGTCAGGGATGCAGAAATCCCAGGGTATACTTAAACCGGGCATCGATAGACCCATGCCCGTATTCCAGGAACATCCAATATCCATCCCAAACTTCTAGACTCTGTAACTGGAATCTGTGAGGCAGATTTGCATATATTTAGTGTGATTTATTGTTTGGTCGGTCCTTTGTTTTTTTGGTAAAATTAGTCTTTTATTTATTTATGTGTCTCGGGAAGGATTGGGGTGGAAAGTGGGAACTCATGGGAAGCTGTATAGTCCAGGCACTGAAAAAGCACTGGGAAGGTCTGGGAGATTTATTGTATAAAGATGTTCAGGAGATGTTGCAAAGCTCATCCGCCAACACCCGAACCACTGCAGCATGAGACCGCATCGAGCCGCGCAGTCAAGAAAACATCTCTTTTTTCTGCCATCAAGTCACAGCCGATTTACGGCGACCCCATGGGGTTTTCAAGGCAAGAGATGTTCAGAGGTAGTTTGCCATTGCCTACCTCTGTGGTGGCTCAAGTGGTTAAGACGCTGAACTGCAGGCTGTGGAAGGTCGGTAGTTCAGCAGTTCGAGACCCGAGTGTGCCGCATGACGGAGTGAGCTCCCGTCTCTAGTTCCAGCTCCTGCCAACCTAGCAGTTCGAAAGCAAGAAATTGCAAGTAGAGAAATA
>NW_015161079.1:7133-9385 GCF_001447785.1 Gekko japonicus
TGGTTTCATACACACATATGCCCGTTTACCAGCAACTGTTATTACAAGAACTAGGCCTATTGTGTTTTTTTAATCCCTTTTTTTGCCAGATGATAAATTAATGCATTCACCTATATCACAGGTGTCCACTGAGGAAGACTACTGCTTAAAATATTTATAACCACACATGATACAAGCAAGTGAATCACAAAAGCAACATTCTGGGATGTTCAATGGAAAGTTAGGATGGGAAACGCCAAGAGCATATCAATGCTAAGAACAACAAACTGTTATAATAGATGCAACAAAAGTAAAGTAAAGGTGGTCCTCAGAACAAAAAATTGCCCCATCACAATGATCTTTTATCACAAAGCTTTTTTATTTATGGCAGTGGTTCTCCAAAAAATGGAGGGATAGTTGAACTCATTTCTAAATGTAATGTAGTTTTTGGGACCCACCTGCAAAGTAACTCCACGCTTCTTCCGCCCTCACCAAGACAAAATGTACAAGTCCCACATCAGGTGACAGTGACAGTCTTGTAATTTATTTTTCATGCTTATGTAGAGATATATAGCTTTAGTGCAGTGCAGGTTGTAATTCATTGCTATTTTGCACATTATGCAGCAGTGAATCCAATTTTGCCACTGAGCTTCCCCGAATGTCCCCTCTTGGTTCAACATATTCTTCTTCAACCTTCCTGGCTTTATTGTCCACCTACTACGGAGGTGTGACCCACTTTGGGTCCCAACCCATGCTCTGAGAACAACTGATTTATGTGCTCATCAATCAAAACATGTAATTCTCAACATGGCCAAATCTGTGGATATCTAAATCTGGAGAGGGGAGCCATGAACAGACAAGAGAGATCTTCCAACAAACCTGAGAAAAGCTCCAGGTTTGCAGAAATAGCTGAAACCTCTACCCCCCCCCCAAAAAACCCCACACCTCTGGGAGTGTTACTCCCTCCAAACAGAAGCACTGCCTATAGAGTCAAGCAGGGCTTTTCTTGCAGAAAAAGCCCAGCAGGAACTCATTAGCATATCAGGCCACACCCTTGACAACACAGCCTATTAGCATATTAGGCCGCACCCCCATGTTACCAGAAGTGTGGTCATCCAGCCACACACCCCTTTTGCTTCTTATTCTGTTTACCTTGTTTGTTGTCAAAACCCAGGGCTTTTTTGTAGCAGGAACTCCTTTGCATGTTAGGCCACACCCGCCTAATGTAGCCAATCCTAATGAGTTTCTGCTGTTGGGTGTGGCCTATTATGCTAATGGGTTCCTGCTGGGTGTGGCCAATTCAGGAGCCAGCCGGAACTCTGTTCCTGTGCGTTCCTGCCCAAAAATAACCCTGGCAGTACCCAAATCGCTCACTCACAACTTTAATGCTAGTAGCTCACAGAGTAGAATTTTTGCTCACAAGACTCCACAGCTTTAGAGGGAGCATCAATGCTGCTTCTTTTCCTCCTCTTAGCTCAGGAGTCCCCAAAGCAGTGCCCTTTCTGGCACCGCCAAGTGTTTTTAGGAAGAGGGTGGGACCAGGTAGGGCTTTTGGTAGCTGCTGAGATTTGATTGGCTGTGCAGATTTTGTTTTTTAAACGTTGCTTTGACAGCAGCTGCCACCACAGCATAAGGATCTTCAAGAGGGGATTAGATAAGCATATGGAGCAGAGGTCCATGAGTGGCTCTTAGCCACAAAGTATAGACAGGAACTCTCAGTCTGGGGCAAGGGATGCTCTGTATTCTTGGTGCTTGGGGGGGAGCAACAGTGGGAGGGCTTCTGGAGTTCTGGCCTTGCTGGTGGACCTCCTGATGGCACCTGGGTTTTGGCCACTGTGTGACACAGAGTGTTGGACTGGATGGGCCATTGGCCTGATCCCATATGGCTTCTCTTATGCTCTTAAGAGCAGAGGTCCTTGAGTGGCTATTAGCCACAAGGCACAGAGGGAACATTCTGTCTGGGACAGTGATGCTCTGTATTCTTGGTGCTTGGGGGGCAACGATGGGAGGGCTTCCGGAGTTCTAGGCAGCTGGTGGACCTCCTGATGGCACATGGTTTTTGCCCACTGTGTGACACAGAGTGTTGGACTGGAAGGGCCATTGGCCTGCTCCAACGTAGCTTCTCTTATGTTCTTATCTACAGGGTGTTACCAAGGTTAAGCTGTGGCAATCATTTTGTGGCTGGTTCCGCCTCCCGTGGCAGCCGCTTTCTGGCAGCCATTTTGTTTCTGTGCCCACCGTGCCGTATCAGAATTCCAAATGTGCCCGCAGGC
>NW_015161080.1:0-2812 GCF_001447785.1 Gekko japonicus
TCAATATCTCACTATCACCCAACACACACCCCACTGTGGCCCCCCCGCTCACCTCCTCCGGCAGCAGATTCCATCTTGTCGGGTGTCGGTAGAGAGAAGGAGGCGCCTTGCTTGGCAGAGTTCAGGGCAGAGCCTCCCTGCTGGATCACAGTTGAATGAACGGAGTCTTCTTCTAGACCAGGGTCGCTGGACAAGGAAAGCTGGGTCGGGGCCAAGCTCTTATGCCCCACCTGGGGGGCCGTGCCGTGACCGTGCCCTTGGTCTTTGTCCAATGGGAGGTGAATCAGGAGGGGTCATTGTGGTGCCATGGGGGGGGGGGGGCTTTTGTGCTTCAAGAAACAAAGGGTGTGACTCAGAGGTCCCTCTCTCTCCAACCTGGATCTAAGTGCAAATGAGCTTGCCCTCCGGAGGACTCATTCCTTGGTGGGGGCCCCTGGAATCACAATGGAGGGCATTTTCCACTATCAGTGGAGACCATCTCTCCTTTTGGCCATTTCACTCTAGGGGGGGGGAGATCTAAAGGGAGAGAAAGTGTTCCTTCGTGGAAAGATGAGTTCTAGGAAACCTTCGCATGATTTTTTCTGTCCCCGTTGTTCTTAGTTTGCTTTTTAAAATATCTCCCTTTCTCCAAATGGTTGAAATTCCTGGTCTCTTTAATGAGGCCTGAATGGATTGATTTTCTGTATCGATGGCTACCCCCAGATTCATTTCCCCGGTCTGAGGATTCTCCTGCTCTCCAGAACGATGTATTTACTGTCTTTACAGTCTGAATTTTTTTTGAGGCATTCATGCAACAAAGGTGCCTCCGGAAGATCCGGCGGTGGGTGGGTAGTGGCACTCCCTAAGGAGGTTGTCGCACAGCTTTGAAGGTCGATGAGCACCGTCCGTCAAAATTCCCCTCCTTTATAGCATACTCAGAGGCATGGGATATCATTTTAAGAATTGGATTGTACAGTTTTGCATGTTATATTTAACAACGGTGAACTAGTTATGAACAACGACTGGTGAATCGCTGTAGAGGTGAACACCCTCTGTAAACACCCTTGGAGGAAGGGTTAGCAGTAGAGGGCTCTGGGCGGCCCCTCCCCGAATTTCGGCAATCGGGGAGGTGTCCGTCTTTGCCCTTTAGCAGGACTGTTAATTTCTTTTGTTTTGAACATGGTGTTTTATATCACATGGTGGACACTGGAAGACGAGCACTATATTTTGAAATGGATCTTTACCGTCTCCTCTGCGGACCTTCCCTGTTTGGTGTAGAAAAGCGGCCGAAGTATACAAGGGAACGGAGAGAAAAAAAATGAAGAGAGGGTAAGACCTCAATTTCTACTGGAAATAAGATGCTGTTTGTATGGCAAACACAAGAAAATTAATAGAACTATTCGTGCTAGAAACGTTAAGGGATAAATCTCCCACAAAAAAGTACTTCCACAGATTGATTAACTAAGCGAGAAAATGGCGGCGGCGTCTTTATGTCAGAAAGTAATTCAGAATCTTAAAGAGGAACTTAGGTCGGAACAATTTCAAGAAACCTTGAGAAGAGAAGTAAACAAAGCATTGCAACTGTTATGGGAAAAGACTTTTATAAATCCCCAAGCTTTGGGTGCTGAGGACAAAGATAAGGAAGAGCCAATTCATGGGGCAATTGATGGCTCACAAACTCAAATTGGCTTACAGGAGTCGACACAGATAGAAAAGCTGCAAGAGGTACAGCTAAATCCACAACAGTCACAGATAGAGGGAGGGAAAAATGATGCAGTTCTGGCAAAAAGGTCTTTGGATAGTGGAGAAAAGCCAAAAAGAAAAAGGGGGAAAAAACGGCGGCTTATACCTGTCCAGAGAGAAAACAGAGAAAAGCATAAAGAAATTTGGAGTTGTTGATACTAATCGATGGAATAAAGATGTAATTATATCTAGAAGAGACACCTTTGTGATCACGTTAAAGGAATATAAAAATTCGCGGCACTTACGAGAAAATGTGGAGAACCTACTTAGAAAGGAACTACTGAGTACCATAACAAGCAGGAAGTTTATGGAATATAAGCAGGACTGGTGGTAAAGGAGGTTGATGTGTTAAGGTGTTGCAGATTAAGAAACGGACTGTTTAGGGATAAGGTATTGTCCTGTAACTAAATAAATAATGATTGTTTGCGCAGTAGTAATATATCTTTAAAGAAAATGCTTAAAGGGAATTGGTAATATTTGGTAACCCTCAAAATGAAATTTGTTGTCTGATATGAATAGACAGAAATATTGAATAAGTTGAACAAGCTGAAAGTAGGCGGCAGTCTGATGGGAAATATAAGTATTTTCTTTTCTTTTTTTAGCCGGTCTGAATGTTTAAATTTTTTTTTTGAAATGACTAAGAGTTAGATATGAAGATATTAAAATGTATTTGCTAGCTGTAAATAGAGGGAAAGGTGTTGAAAAGTTTATATGAATTTACCTAAGTTGAAGAGATGATTTTGTTTTCCCAGTAGATAGGTTTTCTAAATCCAGATTGAATGGATGTGAAATGATGAGATGAGAAATAGCTGGAGGAAAAGTAATTGGCGCTCAATATTATGCAATGGTTATTAGGGAGTTTTAAGGGTTAAGAAGCTGTACTTAAACCAAATAATGTGTTTAATGTGATATAGAAAGATAGAATGTGGGATTGTATGAGGAAGGTGGGTGGGGGTGTTTTTTTTTTTGTTCGTGTTCCTTAGTTAGTTGTATTTGTTTGTGTGTGTACTCACTGAAGAATAATCGGTGAGGTTGTCTGTCTTGATTATTGTTGAAAATCAATAAAAATTATATATATATATATAAAAAT
>NW_015161080.1:3806-5407 GCF_001447785.1 Gekko japonicus
CAGGGGCCCCCACCCGCGAAAGAGTCCTCCGGAGGGCAAGCTCATTTGCACTCCGGTCCAGGTGGGGAGAGAGGGACCTCTGAGTCACACCTTTGTGGCATGAATGACAAAAGACCTTCTCCCCCACCCCCATGGCACCAGTGTTCCCTGTAGCCTCCAGCTCACACCTTTTTGTCTTAGCTCAGGAAAGACGGGATCCAGAGCAAATTAGTTGCCAGGAGCTGACAAAGTAGAATTTTTGCTCACGTGACCCCCACAGCTTAGAGGGAACATTGGATGCCACCCAAACGACCCCTCCAAGTTCACCTCCCATTGGGCAAAGAGGAAGGGGCACGGGCAAGGCGTTGCCACCCAGGTGGGCCATAAAGAGCTCGGCCCCCGGCCCTGCCGCCTTTATCCAGCAATCCTGGTCCAGAAGAAGACTTGGTCCAAGCTTGATCGAGCAGGGAGGCTTCCCCCTGAACTTGGCCGACAGACAGCCCATTGGAAGAGGCCGGCTCTGAGAAGGAGTGCTGGGAGTCATAATAGGAGAGTCCGACCTGGAGTTAAGCGGGCTGAACCCGAGGAGAAGGAAGAGACCGTGAGACGATATGGCGGCTGAAAAAAAAGAACTGCTGGAGCTGGATTTGTACGCGCTGCTGGGAGTGGGTGAGAAGGCGGCGGAGAAAGCGATTCAGAGAGCCTACCGGCGGAAGGCGTTGACTTGCCACCCGGATAAAAATCCAGAGAATCCCAAAGCAGCCGCGCTCTTCCATCAGTTGTCTCAAGCGTTGGCAGTCCTAACAGACGCAGCAGCAAGGGCGGCATACGATCAAGTGAGAGGAGCCAAGGGACGGGCAGCCGAAAGGACTCAAAAGCTGGATGAAAGAAGGAAAAAAGCCAAGCTTGACCTTGAAGCCCGGGAAAGACAAGTTAGCAAGGAGGAGGAGATCCAAATCACCAGAGCGTTAGAAGAAGAGATCCTGCGGCTACGGGAAGAGGGGTCCCGCCAGCTGGAGGAGCAGCAGAGACTCATCCAGGAGCAAATCCGATTTGAGAGAGAGCAGCGATTACGAGGCGAACGAGATGGGTACGGCGTGGAGGGCAAAGGAACCCCCAGGCTCAAACTACGATGGAAGTGCAAGAGAGGAGAGGAGGCAAAAGGAGTCTATTCCAAAGAAGTTCTCCTGCAAATCTTACAGAAGTACGGTGAGGTTCTGAATTTAGTGATCTCGAGCAGGAAGGCTGGGAGGGCAATTGTGGAGTTTGCCACCCTGAAAGCGGCTGAGATGGCCGTGAAGAATGAAGTCGGCCTGATAAGCCATCCTCTCAAGGTCTCCTGGCTAGAGGGCCAGCCACAGCCACGACTAACGGAGGGTTCTGTTGTTTCCGAGCGAGATTATGAAAGTCTGGTGATGATGCGGATGCGCCAAGCCGCCGAGAGACAGAAACGGATCGAGCAGCTGGGAAAAGAAGATGAAGAGTCTTGTGCATAGAATTAGTATTGCACAAAAATGGAGAGACAAATCGGGGCCCACTGTACATGAACGGAAAAATAAGGTCTGGGGACACTTTGTGCACGGAAAAATAGCAGCAAGCTCACAGTCTAAACAGAAAGAGTG
>NW_015161080.1:5998-9315 GCF_001447785.1 Gekko japonicus
GTTGTTAGTTGACCAATACAAAGGTTACAGGTCACTTCATTAGGGTAAACAACTCCCACAAACTTTCCCCCGTTGAATACATTATGTAAGGTAACATCCTGTTTCCTAACAAACAACGTTTAACTCTGTAATGACTGAAGTGTAAGCAACTTGCAATTCCAACAAAGAGTTTCAAGCAATGTGGTTCCCAATTGTTGAATATCTCACCATAGGGGAAGTTCTCCCCCAAAATAAACACGACCAAAGTGTGTTGTACTTTTAATGAGAACTGTTTGTATTGTTGTGTAATGGTACCTTGAAAAACTACGAGGGAAAACTGTATTACGTTCAATGTTATGCTGCACTGATGCTGTTGTATCAGCTATTTTTATAAGTATGCTTTTGTTTCTTTTTGGTTTTTTGTCTAAAAAAATAAAAAATATAAATGGGGGGGGGAATCTTGTGCATATATAGGGAAGAACAGAATTCTCTTTCACTTCTGCTGACTGCTTAAATTAACTCAGTAAATACTTAAAAAAAACAACCCTGGCCTAGCAAAGAGCCTCCCTCTCTCTACTGACGCCCGACAAGATGGAAGCTGCTGCCAGAGGGTTGGGATTCTTAATTCAGGGTCGATGGTTGTATTGCAAACACAAGAGCCACACTTAGTAAAAGAAAAATATCTTTACTATAAAAACAAAATAAAACATGGGTAGGGTACTTTGGATGAAAGAAATAAAAAAAAAGTTACATGCTTGCAGTTACTCTCAGTAATACATGATAACAGCTACCTCTTTCTATCTCAATTGGCTTCTAGAAGAGAACTACCTCTTTGGTTCACACAAAGGGCCATAAACTTGTGAATACATTAATGCTAGATCAAAGCATTTCTACAAACAAGATGTTAGTTGACCAATACAAAGGTTACAGGTCACTTCATTAGGATAAACAACTCCCACAAACTTTCCCCCGTTGACTACATTATGTAAGGTAACATCCTGTTTCCTAACAAACAACATTTAACTCTGTAATGACTGAAGTGTAAGCAACTTGCAATTCCAACAAAGAGTTTCAAGCAATGTGGTTCCCAATTGTTGAAAATCTCACCATAGGGGTGTTGGGATCCCAAGCATCGAGAATAAATCCACGTTTTAAAAGCAAGATTTTATTTCAAAGCATTGGAAGATACTCAAACACGTTCTTTGTTAGAACTGACTACAAACGGTTAGGGCAAGCATAATAAAGGGATTTGAAACAGGTACATAACCAATAGGTCACCTTCCCGCTGGCGGGTAAGCTAAAACGGGTTCGCGCTCATTCCCTGAGAACCAGGCTATCTCCAGACATAACACAGGTGCAGTTCCCAGGCTCTAAAAGCAACAAGCTGGCAGTGAAGCGAACTCCCCCAATACATCCTCCAGTTGTTTGGCTTAGGCATTACAGCAGAAGAGAATACTAGCGAACAGGCAGGGGGGGGTGAGCAACTGTACAAAGACACAAATAACACAGAACACCATGGCAGCTTGCTGACAAGGGGAAATTGTCCCCCAAAATAAACACGACCAAAGTTTGTTGTTCTTTTAATGAAACCTGTTTGTATTGTTGTGTAATGGTACCTTGAAAAACTACTAGGGAATACTGTATTACGTTCAATGTTATGCTGCATTGATGCTGTTGTATCAGCCAATTTTAGAAGTATGCTTTCGATTGTATTTGTTTTTTTTGTCTAAAAAAATAAAAATTATAAATTGGGGAGAAAAAGAGTCTTGTGCATAATATACGGAAGAACAGAATTCTCTTTCACTTCCGCTGACTGCTTAAATTAACTCAGTAAATACTTAAAAAAAAAACACCCTGGCCTAGCAAAGAGCCCCCTTCTCTCTACTGACGCCCGACAAGATGGAAGCTGCTGCCAGAGGGTTGGGATTCTTAATTCAGGGTCGATGGTTGTATTGCAAACACAAGAGCCACACTTAGTAAAAGAAAAATATCTTTACTATAAAAACAAAATAAAACATGGGTAGGGTACTTTGGATGAAAGAAATAAAAAAAAAGTTACATGCTTGCAGTTACTCTCAGTAATACATGATAACAGCTACCTCTTTCTATCTCAATTGGCTTCTAGAAGAGAACTACCTCTTTGGTTCACACAAAGGGCCATAAACTTGTGAATACATTAATGCTAGATCAAAGCATTTCTACAAACAAGATGTTAGTTGACCAATACAAAGGTTACAGGTCACTTCATTAGGATAAACAACTCCCACAAACTTTCCACTGAGACTCCAAGTGAAGGGCGGGGTATAAATCCAATCTCTTCTTCTTCTTCTTCTTCTTTCTTCTTCTTCTTCTTCTTCTTAAAAGGTTACATGCTTGCAGTTACTCTCAGTAATATATGCTAACAGCTACATCTTTCTATCTCTCTTGGCTTCTAGAAGAGAACTACCTCTTTGGTTCACACAAAGGGCCATAAACCTTGTGAATACATTAATGCTAGATCAAAGCATTTCCACAAACAAGATGTTAGTTGACCAACACAAAGGTTACAGGTCACTTCAGTAGCAAAAACAACTCCCACAAACTTTCCCGCTGTTGAATACATTATGTAACGTAACATCCTGTTTGCTAACAGACAACATTTAACTCTGTAATGGCTGAAGTGTAAGCAACTTGCAATTCCAACACGGAGGAGGTAAGAGGGGGGGCCGTATCCGGGGGTATGAGGTCAGCTTGAGGGTCCAAGGAACCGTTCCTTGCATGAACTACGGTGAGCCAGTGTTCCCTCTAAGCTGAGTTAATGTGAGCTAGCTCACAGCTTTTTAGCCTCTGGCTCACACAGTTTTTTGTCTTCGCTCAGGAAGGAGGGCTCCAGAGCAAACTAATGGATGCAGTAGTGTTGGGTATTACAAGTTGAAAACAATCAGTATATCTGGGGTTTAAATGTTTGTTTATGTTACTCACAGGAAGTCACATGTTTTTCATGTAACCAATGTTCTTTAGCTGTAGAATACCCAGGAATTTTCTCCCTGATCTAGGAATTTGATTGGGACTAAAGTGTCAAGGAGCATTAGCATTTTATGTCTTCTCTTCCCGTCTTTGTTTGTGTGTTCTGAAGAAGAAGTAAGAGTAGCCATAATCGCTCTCTTCTAGTTTTATCTTTGTAGAGTAGAATTTAGTAAAAACTTTATATTTTAATCACACATGGACTCAGAGTCTGAATTATTTTACTCTGGCTCTGCTGGACTATCTTATCTCTGCTAAATACCAATTTTTCAATATCTCACTATCACCCAACAAGTATAAATGGGCCATTTTCTCAGCGGAGGGTGGTAAGCAGT
>NW_015161081.1:0-2299 GCF_001447785.1 Gekko japonicus
TTGGCAACCCTGGTGGGGCCAAGGACAGCTTTTGCCCAGCATAACGTCTGACTGACTATTGGAGATTTGATCGGCAGATTCTTTTCAAATGACGCTTTGGTAGCAGCTGCCACAACAGCAGGAGAGTCTGCACTGTGCTACGGAAGGTAAGCTGTGGCAGCCATTTTGGGGCTGGTTCGGCCTCCCGCAGTAGCCGTTTTGTGGCAGCCATTTTGTTTTTGTTCCCACCATGCTGCGTCAGGATTCCAAATGGGTCGGCAGGCTCAAAAAGTTTTGGGACCCCTTAAAATTGTACTTCATGGGCTGTTTGTGTATCTTGGCATTTTGCTGAATACCGAAAGGTGATCGTGGCTGCCAATATGAGCTTCCTAAGACCCCCAGATTCCACTGTGCCTGAAAAATGTATAGGCATTTCCTCCTGTAATTTCAAAAGCCACGGGGTAGCTGAATAAGATTCCTTGTAACTAAGGTGGTATCTTGGCATTTTGCTGAATACCGAAAGGTGATCGTGGCTGCCAATATGAGCTTCCTAAGACCCCCAGATTCCACTTTTTCCTTTTTTTGGGGGGGGGGAGAAATCTGTCTCTACCTTAAGCCTGCTGATATATGCGCCTGAAAAATGTGTAGGCATTCCTCCTGTAATTTCAAAAGCCACGGGGTAGCTGAATAAGATTCCTTGTAACTAAGGCGGAGGCTCCCGTGCCTTGAAAAGCTCTCCGCCTCTCCACATGACTAGTGGAAAATGACGAGTAGCAGAATAAGTGTCAGAAAATAAGGGAAACCCTTGTACAACTTGTGCAATGGACATGCCGTTGCCAACCTCCAGGTGGGGCCCGGAGATCTCCCCGAATTACGACTGATCTTCAGGGGACAGTTCCCCTGGAGAAAACGGCTGCTTTGGAGGGTGGACTCTGTGGCATTTTATACCCTTTTGGGGGGCCCTCCAACTACCCTCCCCCCAGGCTCTGCAGCGCTCCCCCCCCAAATCTCCAGGGATTTCCAAACCCGGAGCTGGCAACCCTATAAGAGGGCTGCTTTTTTCTTGGTACAGATGTGGATTCTGCGGCCCCGGAGATCTTAATTGTTTCAGCAAGGACAGTACAAAGCTTCACACCCGGCACCTGGGATATAAGAAGAGCCCTGGTGGACCAAACCAAAGGCCCACTTGGCAGGCTCGTAGCTACTGTGGGGCATCTTGAGGCTAGGCCCCTGACTTACTGGCAAGGGCCCACAACTTCCCATCCAGCCCAGGCCCCCCAAGCAGTGGCAGGTGCAGGGAAGGAGCCGGGGATTCCTTTAATCGATTAGCCTGTGCCCACTTTGGTGGGAAGGTGACAGCGTTCCGTGCGCCTTGGTGTTTAGTCATGCCGGCCACATGACCATGGAAACGTCTTCGGGCAGCGCTGGCTCTTCGGCTTGGAAACGGAGATGAGCACCGCAACCCTAGAGTCGGATTCGACTGGTTTTCCAGCAATGGAGACCTTTACCTTTACCTGTGCCCCCTGAGAAATTGAAATACCCCCTGACTTTAAAAAATCCTGGCTGCCACTAAGTCTAGCATTATGTTTCCCACAGAGGCCAAATAGAGCAGTCTCAAAAGTCTATATTCAGGGCAGGGAAGGGTTGCCAATTCCAGGCTGGGAAATTCCTGGAGAATTGGGGGTGGAGTCTGGGTTTGGAGAGGGGAAGGACCGAAGCGGGGATGTGATACCACGGAGCCCACCCTCCAAAAGCAGCCATTTTCTCCGGGGGGACTGATCTCTGTAGTTTGGAGATCAGTGCCAACCACAAGGTGGGGCCTGGAGATCTCCCACTGTCACAACTGAGCCCCGGGTGTCAGAGATCAGTTCCCCTGGAGAAAATGGCTGCCTTGGAGGGCGGACTCTGTGGCATTATGTTTTGCTGAGGTCCTGCCCCACCCCAAATTCCACCTTCCCAAGCCTCTGTTGTTGTTGTTCAGTCGCATAGTCGAGTCCGACTCTTTGCGACCCCATGAACCAGATCACGCCAGGCCCTCCTGTCTTCCGCCATCCTCTGAAGCGTGCTCAATTTCATGTTCGTTGCATCTATGACACTGTCTAACCATCTCATCCTTTGCCGTCCCCATCTTCCTTGACCTTCAATCTTTCCCAGCATCAGGGTCTTCTCCAGTGAATGCTCCCTTCTCATTGGGTGGCCAAAGTATTGGAGCTTCAGTTTCATTATCTGGCCCTCCAGGGAACAGTCAGGGTCGATTTCTTTTAGGATGGACTGATTTGATCTCCTTGCAGTCCAAGGGACTCTCAAGAGTCTTCTCCAG
>NW_015161081.1:6536-8902 GCF_001447785.1 Gekko japonicus
TGAATGTGTGTGATTTAAAAAGATATATGTTGTCCTCCCTTACCCCCCATAAAATCATTGTTAGTCCCGCGTGAATGAGTAACTGTAAATCGCTCAGAGCCAGCAAGCTCTGCAGGATTGAGCGAATAATACATTGAAAGATTATTATTATTATTATTACTGCAAGCGGCAGAGCAGCGAGCAAAAGCCAGGATCAGAGAAGGGAACAAGCAAAACATGGCAGCTAGCTGGCATCCACCTCGACAGCTCCCCTCTCCGGGTCAGAATGTGGGGATTCTCCATCCTGAGGCAGCTCCTGGTCACAGGACTGGGCCTTGGTGGGAAGCCGCCTTCTTCTGACCGGACTTAGAGAGAAGTGGCCGGACTCCACGGCCTCCCCCTGCCCTCGCCCAATGGACGCTCTCCACGACTCTTCTGTCCCCCTTCTGTTGATGGCCTCACCCTGGCAACGGGACCCCCCCCCCCGTGTTCCAGAATCCAGGGAGGGTCGTCACAACGGCCTCCTCCTTGAACGGGCAAAGCAGGTGATCTGATTCCTGCTCCCTGAGCAGACTCGAATATCTCGCATCAGAGGTGGTCCTGTTGCTGCCTTTTTGCTCCAGGGCAGGGATATTAAAAGCAAAGTCTCCTCCAAGACCAGCAGAGCTGAGGAGAGAAAAGGAGCTCTCCTTTGGAGGCAGCGATGCCGTCCTGCGGCCGTCTG
The DNA here is from genome assembly GCF_001447785.1 of Gekko japonicus. Classification (NCBI taxonomy): domain Eukaryota; kingdom Metazoa; phylum Chordata; class Lepidosauria; order Squamata; family Gekkonidae; genus Gekko; species Gekko japonicus. Next base: position 7,240 of record NW_015161081.1, read on the forward strand.
ACGGCAAGGGTAAGGATGCCTTGCCGTCCTACGGTGAGCAACACAGGCCGTGACATCACCCATTATTAGCCGGTGGTGTGACAAACTCAGTCGCCTGAATGGCCCCGACTGGCCTCATCTCATCAGAGCTTGGGAATCGAAGTAGGGTCATCCATGGCCAGTACTTGGATGAAAAGCCACCAAGGGAGACTGGGGTTGCTATGCAGAGGAAGGGCAAAACCACTTCTCTTCATCTCTTGCCTTGGAAAACCCACGGTCTTGGGGTCGCCGCGAGTCACCTGGAACGTGATGGCACACAGTTATTGCTCTGACCTGGAAGGGCCAGCCCGGCCTCATCTAATCTCAGAAGCCTCAGCAGGGCTGGCCCTGATTAATACCTGGATGAGAGACCACCAAGGAAGTCCAACGTCACTACGCAGAGGCCGGTAATGGCAAACCACCCCTGAATGTCTCATGCCTCAAAAACCCTGTGGGATTGCCGCAAATTGGCTGCAGCTCGACATCATCTTCCGCCATGAGGTACATCTCTTTTGTTGCAAGCGAGAGCTCTTTCTCCAAGTTGTTGACATAGTAGCGGCAAGAGACCCTGAAACGGGGGGTCCCCGGGCAGCGGTATGGTTTGCCCCAGTAGCTGAGCCAGCCACCCCTGTATATCTTTTGCCACTCTGATAGTAATGTTGACCCCCACTTAGAGCCTGCGGTGGCTCAAGTGGTTAAGACGCTGAACTGCAGGCTGTGGAAGGTCGGTAGTTCAGCCGTTCGAGACCCGGGTGTGCCGCATGACGGAGTGAGCTCCCGTCTCTAGTTCCGGCTCCTGCCAACCTAGCCGTTCGAAAGCAAGAAATTGCAAGTAGGTAAATAGGTACCACTTCGGTGGGAAGGTAACAGCGTTCCATGCGCCTAGGTGTTTAGTCATGCCGACCACATGACCACGGAAACGTTTTCGGACAGCGCTGGCTCTTCAGCTTTGAAACGGAGATGAGCACCGCACCCCTAGAGTCGGACTCGACTGGCTTTCGAGCAAGGGAAACCTTTACTTTTTACCTTTTAGAGCCTGTAATCTTTCCCAAAGACAATCTCTTCAGATTTCTATACAATCCAGTGTTTAGGATATCCTGTTGTGGCTACAAACCTGAAAAGTCCCACCTCTCCCCCAGGGCTCTGAACCTGTCCTTGTGATTCAGGCCTCATAAAATCCTGGGGATTGTCAGCCAAGGAGCTCTACTGGAGAGGAAGGGCAAAGCCAGCCTCAGCCTTCAGAAAGGGGAAGAAAAACTTTTCCCCTTCAGACGGGGGATTTGGTGGCTCTGGAAAGGAGCATAGATAGCCTTTTGCTTGGCTTCTTGTTTAGGGTTTGGGGGTCGGCTTAGGGAAGGAAGCTTTTTTTAGTGTGACAAAGAAGCGTCCCGTTCAGGATTCCTCACTGGTGTGTGGAGGTTCTGCAGTAAGGTGCCCTGTGAGGCCTATTATGCAGTATACATGGGTGTTTTGTCTCACTTTCACTGTGCATGCCCATCGGTTTTTCTTTTTTGTTCTGCACTGTTTTCCCTCCCTCCAGTACTCAGTTCGCTTTCCGTTCACTGTTTCCCCGGGTTTTCCGAGAGTGCTTTTGTGCCGGTTTATCCCTTGCGTTGCTTCCAAGCCGAAGGTAATTCGAAAGCAT
>NW_015161082.1:0-199 GCF_001447785.1 Gekko japonicus
TCCATAGCCCAACTGTTCAAAAATATATGCCCCATGCACTTCTTGTGACGCGTAGTTCCTAATCGAGGATTGAAGCCCAAGTCTCTTGTAAGAGATGCCCTACACCTCTTCCAAGATCAGACATCTGTGTGAGGGCTGGCTGGACTCTTCACCCATTACAACAGTTGGGTCTAGGCACTCCCCCCATTCCTCATCCCAA
>NW_015161082.1:230-9167 GCF_001447785.1 Gekko japonicus
GGACACGGGCAGAGTGCGGCTTTTAAAAAGCCACACCAAAAAAGACACACGGCGGCGGGATCACATAGATCCCCTGAGCTGTTGTGCACTTCCTCCCCGGCACGATCAGATGCTGAGGGGGGGGAAGCCACTGAAGAAGGAGGGAGGCAGCCGAACTGTGCATGTGTGCACGTGCGCAGTTTGGCCGGGAGGCTGGATTGCTGCGGAGGACGAGCACGCCGGCGATCCCACGGCCGCGCTTGCTGCAGTGCTCCAGGTAAGTCCTCCTCTGTAGGAGGTTCTTTTTTACAGCGGGTTTTCCAGGTGCAGGGGCGGATCGGGGACGGGTGCACGCCGCTTCCCAGATGTTGCAGTGAGATCGCGCCCTTTTGCTGCGCCCCTGATCCGTCCCTCTCCTGGGCCAAACTCTCCCGTGTGACCGGGGCCTGTATAATGCAAATCACACATGAGTTAGGTGCTCCTCACTTCCCACGTGGGCAGTTGCCAATAACAATCAGGACCACGACGTATGTGGAGAAGGGGCATCTGTCTTCCCATGCAATTTCCCCAGCCTGAAACAGTTCCAGTGGGCACCGCTGGGGACACCCACATGTACCCCAGAGAACATGTGGGGGTTCTGCAAATAGCACCCCCTTGGACTGTTTCAGATTTGGAAAGTTGCACTCGGGAAGGCTGAATTTCCTCCTCCACAGAACCTGTGGCCCTGGTCCTCATTGGGCATCACAGGCATGGAGATCAGGCCCATAGCGACGGTGGGGCTGTTGGGGGCTCCGCCTCCTCTCTTAAAGGCACAGCCCCAAGGGAATTTATCCAGAAAAATGCTTTTTAAAATTATTTTTTAAAGGAGGAGGTAGGGTTGTGTGGGTATCATTTGCAGGAAGCAGGGGTACGCATTTGCTGTCTGGGTGGGAGTGGGGGAGGAGGAATCTCTGCGTAAGGGGTGTGAGAGGAAATCAGAAGGTGTTCCCTGTTTAGAAAATGGTGCCTGCTCTTAAAAGTACAGTTGTATAAAGGTAAAGGTTCCCTTGCTCGAAAGCCAGTCGAATCCGACTCTAGGGTTGCGGTGCTCATCTCCGTTTCAAAGCCGAAGAGCCAGTGCTGTCCGAAGACGTTTCCGTGGTCATGTGGCCGGCATGACTAAACACCGAGGCGCACGGAATGCTGTTACCTTCCCACCGAAGTGGTCCCTATTTATCTACTTGCAATTTCTTGCTTTCGGACTGCTAGGTTGGCAGGAGCTGGAACCAGAGACGGGAGCTCACTCCGTCATGCGGCACACTCGGGTACTGAACTACCGACCTTCCACAGCCTGCAGTTCAGCGTCTTAACCACTTGAGCCACCGTAGCTCCTTCACAGTTGTATACAGACAGAAAAATAATGGCAGCCCCACCAGAAAAAAAAAATGCCCCACAAGCTACAAAATCCTGGCTACGAGCCTGAAGGTATTCTGGAGAACTTGAGTCTTGCATGTGAGTGTTTTACATCTGACCCAGGTTGGGGATCCCAGACCCAACCTGCCTTCTCTGTAACGTATGGCTATAGCTAAAGTAGCTGTTTGGGGGATTTCTTACTGATTTTTTATGGAGTCCACCTTCTTGGGAACAAGATCAGGAGGAAGTAAATTAAGATATACAAATATTGGGCAGTCTGAAAGAGAGCAGCAGACTAATGAAGTGGTAACTGAATTAACTGAAGGAGAGGAAGATAGGCTGAATTTATCTCTGAAAGCCTTCTTTGAAAACTCGGCCATACGCTACGCCCAGAGATATCTCGTATGATTACCGAGATCAGGTCCACTGAGCATTCTAAACACTCCAAAGGGCTATGCAGAAATGGTATCCGTTTTCCTCCTTTTTCAAGAGAAAAGTGGCATTAAAAATGCACTTGACGTTGAACACTAAGTATTAATATTGAATATTAACAATCAAAGTGAGACGGGTGAGGCTTGTGACAGGAATATAAAACTGGTAGTGGTAAGAATATTTTAAAACTATAATAGTAGTGGTGGGTGACCAAAGCCTTGGAACCAGGCTACCCATCGGCAAGGGTGTGTGTGTTATATCAGCAGGGTTTTTTCCAGGTTTGCAGAAGACAGCTTCTTTGTAAACCAGCCAACTACCTTAGCAGTCAGTAAGTATTTAGCTGCAGTGGTTGCCTCAGAGGGTTGGATCTCTATCTGTTCAAGACCTTTGGGTCAAAAGAACAATAAGATAAGTGAAGTGAAACTCAAACCAGCCAAAAGGAAAAGAGGGGGAAATCCCCCCCAAAATACGTGGGTGAGGACTGAACAGCGTCCAGGAAGCTTGGAATTCTGAGAGCAACTGGTAAAGTTTATAAGGGTGGGACAGACGGTATGGAAGGGAAGAAATGTCTAAATTCTTTATATCACCCCCTACTGTGTTTAATCACAGATCCCCATTCAGGTTCACTCCTGCACTGTTTCTAGAGTTGACAATCCCCTGTTGGGGGCAGTGGGTTCCCTGGTTTGGAGGCCCTCCGTTCACTTCAGGGTTATCAGAAAGTGGGGGGGGGGGGATGTCTGCTGGGCTCTCCCTTATACCATTTGGAACTGGTCCCCATAGGGTTTAACGGAGAATTGATCTGTGAGAGTCTGGGGCTCGGGGGGGAGGGGCTGGGGTTTTTTTTAGGTAGAGGCATGAAATTTTCAGCATAGCATCTGGTTCCTCTCTTCAAAAAAAACCCCAGGCTTCAAAAAGATTGGACCAGGGGGTCCAATTCTATGAGCCCCAAAAGAAAGTGCACCCATCCTCCATTATTTCCAATGGAGGGAAGGCATTTAAAAGGAACGCAGTCCCATTAAATGTGACGGCCAGAATTCCCTTCCAAGTTCAATTGTCCTTCTTTCCTCCCCTCTCCTGGAGGCTCCTGGAAAGTCCCCTGCCAGCTTGTCAGCCTCACCTGGCAACCCTAAATGGTACCAGTGTGTGTGGCTTGGGTGGAGAATGAGTTGAGAGCAACCACTGTGTTAGAAGCACAGACTCCTACCATGGAATCACAGGAACCTCCTGGATATGGGTGGGTGGACCTGGAAGTGCTCCTGGCTCCACCCCCAAAGTCTCCTGGCTCCACCCCCAAAGTCCCCGGATATTTCCTGAGTCGGACCTAGCAACCCTAACTGTTTCCCATATGTGATCCAAACAGCATCAGTGGAACTAATTTTTTTTCCAGTGTATTGTATTAAAGAGCTCTAAATGCCATCCTGTGTCGATTGTTTCTGCGCTCGTCTCAGCAGGCGGTTGGTCCTAAAGCGATTTTGCGGCTAAGCCCTGGCTTCGCTGAAGATTTACATCAGTCTTACCTTTACTCTGTGGCACTGCGAGAGAGACGCGCTCCTTCCTATGCTTGCAAGATGATAATCGCACAGATGCTTCATATCAGAACAGACATCCCAGATCTTGCCAAGGTGGTTATTAATAAAACAACTTTAGACTCTCTTAAAGAGGAGGAAGTAATAACAGAATGAACATACTGGAGGCTTTGAAATGTTTACCCACAGTTGTCACTCGGCTTCCATTTCCTTCTAAACATTATATTCCTAAATTACCTGAAAATAAACTTCGCAGGCTGTGTTTAATTATAGTGTGACTATTTTTAATCAATGGCTTATTAACCATATGAGATTGTCATTGAGTTCATAACTGAGTTCCTAGAAGCTAATTCCCATGCTGAGAGAGAGAAAACCCCCAAAACCTAGAAATCTGGGGTCTGCTCTGGAGGTTAGCTGCATACTTTTTCTTCAAGGACTTTCCTGACCTGACCCGACCAGTGTTCCCTCTAAGCTGAGTTAGTGTGAGCTAGCTCACAGTTTTTTAGCCTCCAGCTCACACATTTTTGTCTCGGCTCAGGAAGGGATGGCTCCAGAGCAAACTAATTTATGCAGTCTCCAAATGGCTCGCTCACAGCTTTAATGCCAGTAGCTCACAAAGTAGAATTTTTGCTCATAAGACTCCACAGCTTAGAGGGAACATTGGACCCGACCCCCCCTTTAAAGAGTTTGCTTTGCATAGCATTTCACAGGGTGAAATGGTGGAGGAAAGTTGAATGCTCTAGTGATAGAAATCAGAGTAGTAATTAAAGTATCCAGTTAGGATCCGGATGTCTCTGTGTGTGTGTGTGTGTGCGCCGCTAGGTACCGTTAAGTCACTTCTGACATGGCGAGACTATGAATTAATGACCTCCAAAATATTATATCATGGTCAGCTTTGCTCAGGGCTTGTAAATTAAAGGTCGTGGCTTTCTTTATTGAGTCAATCCATCGGGCTGGCATTATTTGCTAAGGCCATGAGCCAATGCAATAAAGTTTATGTATGTGTGTAATCCATCTGGATCTGGTAGACCCAGGTTCAAATCCTCACTCAGAGCCTGTTACATGTTCCATTTTCCTCCTGTCCTCCCCAGGTCCGACTCCTGACACTCAGAGATCCACTGTGAGTCCTGTGCTTTGAACTTTGTTCCCCAGCATGCAGGGAGAGATTTGCATCAGTACTGTGGCATGCAAGGAGAAGGGACGCAAACCTTCCCTCTGTACCATTTCCCGAACCTGACCTAGTCATTATTTGCCTGTTTGGAACTTTTTGCCATCAGTACACTTGGTTTCTCCCAACTCCTTGGGGAATGAACTGACTTTAGAGGAGCGGTGGCACAGTGGGTATATCCCACTGTCTTAACATCCAAACTGTGTTAAGTTCAAGTCCCGCGCTGGTGTGAGCAGCCAGCCTGTTGTCCCCAGCTCATTGTCCACCCAGCGATTCGAAAGCTTCGGCGAGTAGATAAAATGGGAACCACTCCTTAGAGAGGGTGGGCACGCCAATCTCCCTTGTGGGAGGGTGTTAGCTGACGGTCGGACGTCCTGGTCGAGGCTTGGAAGGCGAAATAGCTTCTCGGCTGCGAAAGAATCCCTGCAGTGGATGTTTCGGCCAGGCGGTGGCAGTGTGGCGATTGACATACGGGTCCTGAAGCCTGGCCAACACGTAGCCATGCAGAAAACGACGGAGCCAAGCCAGAAAGACGTCTATACTGTCTCAGATTAGAGTAGAGGAGAAAGTTTGTATGTGAATTTGGGAAATGATCAGGCTTGGTGAGACAGAAGGATCTCGAAAAGTCAGAATGCCCAGATTCTCAAAGAATTCGAAAGCAATCAATGGGAAAATCAGGGATTTCCTCATAACTGTCATAAGGTTCTTGGCAAGCCAAGTCTCTCTCTGTTTCAGTCCGTACACACAGTTAGTGTCAGAAATGTGGAGGAGGAGGAAAGAGAGGGAGAGAGAGATTGGATTTATACCCCGCCCTTCACTTGGAGTCTCAGAGCGGCTTACAAACTCCTTTCCCTTCCCCTCCCCACAACAGACACCCTGTGAGGTGGGTGGGGCTGAGAGAGCTCTGGCAGAAACTGCTCTTTTTCAAGGACAGCTGTGCCAGAGCTTGTGACTGACCCAAGGTCACATCAGCAGGTGCAAGTGGAGGACTGGGGAATCAAACCCGGTTCTCTCAGATTAGAGTCCGCACACTTAACCACGACACCAAACTGGAGGAGATTGGATTTATATTCCGCCCTTCACTACCCGAAGGAGTCTCAGAGAAGTTTACAATCTCCTTTCCCTTCCCCTCCCCACAACAGACACCCTGTGAGGTAGGTGGGGCAGAGAGAGCTCTTTCGAGAATTGCTCTTGAGAGAACAGCTCTGAAAGAACTTGTGACTGACCCAAGGTCACACCAGCAGCAGCGTGTGGAGAAGTGGGGAATCAAACTCAATTCTCCCAGATTAGTGTCCACACTCTTAACCACTACACCGAACTGGCTCTTGAATAAGTTGAATGACAACAGTTATTTTCAGCCTGTACCTAGTTATAATGAACAACTTTCTTAAATAAATGCTTTCTTGCATTTACACCCTCTATGCTTCCCGCTGTGCTCAGAGTCATAGAAACTAAAGGGAGATTTGTGTTTTGTTTTCAGGATCACTTAAGCATGGTGCAGGTGATGATTATCTTAAAATACCCACACTGAACGGGGAGAAGTTGTGAGTGAGCAAAGACAAGTAGATCAAGTAGGTGGAATGTTCCCTCATTTTAGAGGGTGGAAGAAGCAGCTGTGACAATTTTGGGGGGGGGACTTAAAATGATACGCCCCCAGGCTAGCCCAATCTCAGAAGCCAAGCAGGGTCATTTGTATGGGAGACCTCCAAGAAAGTCCAGGGTCTCAATACAGAAGCAGGCAATGGCAAACTGCCCCTGAACGGCTCTTGCCTTGAAAACCCTACAGAGTTGTTGGCTGCAACTTGATGGCCCTTGCCACCATCACCAGAAATGATCCTAATTCTAAACACAAATGTGAATGCTTTCAGTGGGAATTGACATATCACCCCTTTTGAAACTTCTTTTTAAAAGCATTCTTAGGTGAGACAAAAGATAGTTTAATTTAGGGGGTGGGCACAACTCAAACAGCTACATGGGTCAGAATCAGTTTTAATCGGAGCTAAGCAGGCCATGTCGTGAAAGCATGACATCACCAGGTCTCGCCCCATGACCTCATCAAGCTTTCATGCCCAGGATGTTGCAAATTGCAGGCTCACTTGTCCTCAATTCACCTTGGGGTCTCGCAGGAAAGGACGGGGTTTAACCCTTGGACTTCCACTTGGTTTCAGTATTCCAAACCCAGCTCCTTGCTTTGTTTGTGTTTTAAAGGGGAAAATATCCCAGGTTTCTGTGCCTGAGAACTGTGGCCCATTTCTTGTGGAGCTGCTCTATTGGCCCTGAGCTGCCCTAACATTGCTAAACTAGCACTCTGCTCAGAGTGGCAGCCAATCAAAGATTTGGAGTCCAGCAATGCCAACTGAGTCAACAAGCGTAGGGAAGTTGCATGTGTTGGTGGGACACATCTTTGGTCAGGTAAGAGGTTCACCCCTTATTCTTCTGGCAATGGTCTTGCTTGATTCACCCTCTCCTGTCGTAGGCTCCGGTCACACGGGCTGGAAAATGCGGGGGGGGGGAGCGTGGCTGTTTGCCCCGGAGCAAAATAATGTGCGGCTGCGCAATCAGACGTCCCCTCGAGGTCCCGTGGTTAGGGGGGAGGTGCCGATCACAGGACAATCCTACGGCGTGGCAAAGAAGCAGCGTGGCGCGGCAAACGGGGTTGTGTTGTTTTTTTAAAACTGAAGTGTGCATATGCGCCGTTGGGTGCTTGTGCGCATCCCATGGAGACTTGGAAAAAAACAAACCTTTTTGCAACGGGACATGGGCGGGCGCCGGATGCCACGAACTACCACCGGAAACGCGATCAGACACACGCCCTTGCCCCACGGTTTCCACAAACTAGTACCTCGGAGGTACTAGTTTTTAACTCCGCATCTTCGGCGGGAAGCTTCAGGTTCGCCATGGGAGCTCTACGCTTCCCAGATGTTGCGGTGTGATCGCGCCCGGAAAATCCGCCTATCATCTGTCTCAGTAGCGTGGCTAATGCTCCGTGTGACCGCAGCCATAGTTCATCTATCCTGAGATCACTTTCTTCATGTGCACTCAAATAAAATAATGCCTACAAGTTAACAGCTTCCTAGTTCTGATTTAAGATACGCAGGGTCTCTGCAATTATGGGCTTTACATCTGTCATGACCCCTAGTGGGTTGCCACCTTCCTCTGCCACCACTCTGGACTTAGGGTCCCTTGGGAAGGCCCAGAGTACCCTCCCAAGCCCAACCAGTATGCCCCTTTTAAGCCGAGAAATATAGGCGTGATGACCAGGCAGAGAACATTAAACAAATGGTTTATTAATACAGTAATGGGGCAAGGAAAACAAGACAAGGTGCTTAAAATATATAACAGTGTTTAAGGCGAAATAAACAAATCTAACACAGCTACCTATTTCTCTTAACTAGTTACTATTCAGGATCCATAGCCTTTTATACCGGGCCTGTGCCTGTACTCCCTCTTTCCCAAGTGAGGGATCTTTCTCTCAGATGAGACTGTCCCCTCAGTTTCACTCTGTGTGAGGGAAAAACACAGTTGCCTCAGTTGAACTCTGTGAGACACAAGAACGCAGTAGAGAAAAGAACATAGTTCCGCAGCCCACAAAGCTTAAGTCACAATCTCCTCACACAATCTCTGGACACCGATTGGGTACAACCGTTGCTAAGCATTGTGGGGATTGTAGGCTGTGTCTGCTTTCCACTCCCACACAGGTCTCCTGGGGCCTAGGCCTCACTAGACCTGTCTCCCAGTCCTACACAGATCATGACAACATCTCAAAACGTACTTTAGCGATGGTGTACTTGGGGCTGACATCCTCCAAATCAGGTCACATTGGTGGTGGAAAGTGCTGTTAAATCACAGCTGACTTACGGCAACCCTGTAAGGTTTTCAAGGCAAGAGACATTAGGAGGCGGTTTGCGGTTGCCTGCTTCTATGTCACAACCCTGGTATTCCTTGGTGGTCTCCCATCCTTACCTTATGCTTAGCTTCCAAGATCCAATAAGATCAGGCTAGCCTGAGCTAGAGTATTTTTTAAAATTGTGGGTATTGTGTGTGTGTGCTTGCATACCTGGAAGTCATGGCGACTTCTCGCAACCCCTACTGGGTGCCTGGGTGTTTTTCAGAGAGGTGGCTTGATAGCTTGCCTCTTCATCCCAAGCCCTGATATTCCTTGGAGGTCTCCCTTACAACTACTTGCCAGGGTTGGCCCTGCTTAGTTTCCGAGATCTGATGAAATTGGGCTTGCCTGAACTACCCAGGTCAGGGCTAGAGCTAGAGTATTTGATCATTTATTTCACTATGCCTGTATTTCTTTTCTAAAGTTGGTCTTCTTGGTCCACACCCAACATCTTGTTCACTGGAGAACAACCAGATGTGTAAGTCTGTAGTTCAGTCTTCGTTCTGGAGTATGGCGAAGATGTATTTTGGCAGCATAGTAAAACAAAATTAACC
>NW_015161083.1:0-8798 GCF_001447785.1 Gekko japonicus
CTGGAGCTGGAAACCCTAATTTTCATCACTGGCCTGTAAAATAGTTTGAGCTTGTTTACAATTCCCCATTGAAACCATTGGCTATATTTCACAGTAAGTGCAGTTAGGATGGCTCTTGAAGGCTAAACTTGCACTAGAGGCTAAGGCCTTAACTAAATCGGGCCCTGCACCGAGAGTTCTTTCCCTGGATCTCAATCGCATTTTTAAAGGCAAAGAGCATTTATTTACTTGTTTGTCAAAAATATTTATATACCCGCCTTTCTCCCAGGCATCCTAGGACCCAAGGCAGGTAACAACAGTATCAAAGTAAAACTAAAATAAACATTAAAACACATATTAGGTAAAGGCAGGGGTCATTTCCTGCAGGAGCGCACAGGAGCGAAGCTCCGGCAGTAAAGAGCCCAGGGGGCGGGCACATGCAACAAGCCCCACCCCCTGTTCCCAGGAGTCCCGGGACCACGAGGAGCACAAAGATCTGCAGGTCCCCCGCCCCCATAGCTAGCAATCCAAAACAGTCCAGTGGAGCCTGAGTGGTGGGTGTTGCCTTCTGACACACTTCCGGTGAGGTCAGGGGGTGTGGCATATGCAAATGCTTCCAGGCCAGCAGAGGCATGCAATGAGAGTGGGACCGTTTAGGTAATATGAATGGGCCCATTGATGAGGCTTCTCTTGTCAACCTTGATGCATGACCCAGAGACAATGAAAAAGCTTTAACGGTATTATGGAAGGAAGTGAAACAGCATTGAGTTACCAGTCAGAAGAGAGCAGCTTGCTGGACATACCATGTACCATCACTGAAAAAAGTTTTCTGGTGAATCCCAGCCCTGAGAGAAACAGCGATTTTTCCAGTTCAGTCAGTGCGCTTGTACTCAGAATATAAATATAGTTGGGTGATATTTTAAAAACCCAAATTGAGACATATAATAATGTGAGCTAGACCAGGCCTTCTTAATCTTTCAGAATAGCTCTGTAGGAAATGTATCAAGGATTTACTGAATCTGCCAGCAAGTGCCCTAGTATGATTCACATAATAAACTTCAATAGCCATTTTTTTTTTTGCAAACAAGAATACCAAGAACAGCATTTTTCACCTTATTCGTTTTGTGCACAGACTTGTGTGCTGAGCCCCACTGTCTTCAGTTTTCTTGGATAGTTTTATCTACTTCAGAACTCTCTATTCCCTCGTCCCACAAAGCTGAGTCACATGATCATTTTAAAAGACCGTTTAGAGGAGGAGAGGAGTTAGAACTTCAGCTACGTACCTCAACTTCTGGACACAGGGCACAGGACAGCAGACACAGGAAACAAAAAGTCGGATTTATCCTTACAGCTCCAGAACCAGACAGGATCTCTTTGCTTCATGGATGTCTGCTGGCCTCTTCTAATTTGAAAGAGAATTACATAAGTCGTTCTAATGCTTTCCTCCTTCTGTGATATTTAATCAGCATGGAACAAAATGGCGATAAAAATTATGAGTCACTCGATCCCTTTCAATAGATGAAAATATGTAAAAGGTCACTCTTCCCATTTATTTCCCAGCCACTAATGCCTTTGGGTCTATTATATAATAAAAAACGATGTGTAATTATTATAGCTCGGTGTCAAGTGTTTCTTTTACTGTGTGCAATAAAATTAATCACTAAATAAAAGGGGGGAAAGGATTCAGCTGAAGACTTGGTAGGTTATTTCAAGTCAATATATGAAATTCAGCCACCTGCCCCCCTGTTCCTTGGCTTCCCACTGTCCTCTGACCTTTCATTGTCGTCTGTAAACCGATCTGAGACCCACTAGGGGTTATGGGCGGTATATAAGCCTCATGTAAATAAAATAAATAAAATAAGTTATGCTAATGAGCTATGCTAATGTGCTCCTGCACCTCTTTTTCTACGGAATGACCCCTGAGTAAAGGTAAAGGTTTTCCTTGCTTGAAAGCCAGTCGATTACGATCACTGCTTCATGTTCCTGCGGTGGCAACAGAGGCTGCTCCTCCTGACGGCCTAACAATAGTGTCTTCCTAATGCCTCTGCTGGGATATGGGGTTGCTAAGCCACCTGCAAAATGGCTGCTGAGATCTCATGATGTCGCATTACAAGTTCTCCCCCCCCCAAGATAAAAGCTTTTAAACGTTAAAAATTCCTATTACTTTTTTTTTTTAAAGGGTTTTTAAAGGGTTTTTATGAAGAGTTTTTTTAAAGGGTTTTTATGAAGAGTTTGTAAAAAAAAAAAATCTTCACAATCTGCAACTAGGGCCATGTTCAGAATAAGATACTACAAGCAGGGAACACACGAGGACTTGTAGGGCAGTTTCTTCGTTTCCCCCTCTGTCCCCTTCTCCACACCATTTCCTCTTTCTCTCCTAATTTCCCTCTTTCTTCTCCCCTTTCCCTGCTTCTCTCTCACCTTCCCATGCACCAAGAAACCTTTCTTTTATCTACCCCATCCTCAGCTTTATTGATTATTTATGTACTTCATTTATATCCCAAGTTGACCCAAAATGGGGACCCAAAGCAAGTTGTTCAGGTGAGTTGTGTGGTGGCTACTGCTGGGCCTGGCTAAGTCTTGCAAGATGTGTGGAGGTTGCCACTGGGCTCAGACAAGTTGTGTAGCATCGAGTTGTGTAGCGGCCACTGGTGTGCCTGAGTGAGTTGCACAAACTGCATGGTGGCAAGTTGCATGGTGGTTGCTGATAGCCCTGGCTTTGATGAGTCCTCCCTTCAGGGCTGTAGGGAGGGGAACCAGGATGGATTGGAAGGCCAAAATATTACTGGAAAGGGCCCTCCCCCCACCCTGTTACTGACAGAGAATATTGTTGTTGTCAAGGGTAATTTCCTGCAGGTGCGCAGAGGAGCGGAGCTCCGGCAGTAAAGAGCCTAGGGGGCAGGCACATGCAACAAGCCCCACCCCCTGCTCCCAGCAGCCCTCAGTCAGAGCAAGAAGCAGCCAGGCAAGCTGCAGAGCCCCCCCCCACAGCCCCCCAGCCCAAAATAGTCCAGTGGCACCTTTAAGACCAAGTTTTATTCAGGTAAAAGCTCTCCCCCCTCTGCAAGGACAGATCTGCACGTTCCTCCCCCCCAATAGGCTAACAATCTAAAACAGTCCAGTGGAGCCTGAGCGGTGGGTGTTGCCTTCTGACACACTTCTGGTGATGTCAGGGGGTGTGACATATGCAAATAAGTTACACTAATGAGTTATGCACCTCTTTTTCTACGAAATGACCCCTGGCTGTTGTTGCCCACCACAATGGTCACTGACATCTCAGAGGACATCCATTTCTTAAAGGTACAGGAGCTACATATACTGGGGGAATGTTTTTTGTTTTAGGTTTCATATTTCTTTGCAAACCTAGGGCTTTTCTTGGGTTTGTAGAAAGGTCTGTGTTGTGTCCGTGCATGTCTCCTGTCTCTGGATTTAAGCATCCATAGAAGGGACCATGTTGAGAATTAGTTATATTCAGGGGTCATTTAGTAGAAAAAGAGGTGCAGGAGTGTCAGCTAAGCTGCCATGAGTAGGGAGAGGCTTGCTAATTGTTACACATTTCTTCTCATGCCCTTAATTGCTTCCCAGCTGCAACGCTTATCTGTAAAGAGTTACTGGAGGAGTTGTGGTGTCTAACTTTTGTGGGATCGTTCTGGTTCCCAGCTTTGCTACCTTTAGAGACTATCGCCATCCTGCACGCGGGAGCCCATGTAATTGGGTAATGCTGGGGGGGGGCGCATACGAATGCCCTATATCCTATTATGCGCATAGGTAGCCCGCCATTCCAAACAGGGTTCGTGTTATTGCATCTATGGCTTTTCAATAAAAGTAAAACCTTCCTGGAAGCGTGTACTTCGTTGTTTTGCTGTGGATCCTGATGAGCTCATTAGCATAACTTATTTGCATGTGCCACACCCCCTGACATCACCGGAAGCTACCCTACAACAAGGATGAAAATATAGATCAAGTTAGTATTGCTATTTATTTTTGTGATAGTTGCTATACAAAGCCTCCTGGGTTCAGCTTTTTAAACTCCAGCTTTCTTAGAAGGGCAAATTAGCAGTGACCTTTGCTATATACGAGTGGGGTTGGTTTGTTCTGTAAAAGGAAGTTACATTCTTGTCACACCAATGTACCTGTATAGTTACATGAAAAATAAATGATTGCAAAAGCCCTGTTCAGATCAGTGGTCTACTTGTATGAACAGTGTGACATCAGAGAATGGCACTTGTGCAAGATCACAGCTTTTTTTATATGCTCAGCAAAAACTTGTCATAATGGAAGAAAAGCCACAATCTCATGCAAGTTTCTCTTTCAGTCAGTTGCAAACACTCCACCAAGTGGTACACATTCTGCTTGCTTCATGTTTCACAGGGCTAGCAGATCTACTATCTGGAAAAGACATCCTCCCTTCTCTAGTAAATTATGAATAACCTGACCCCTTGAGAGAGAGGTGTGCCTAAAACAGAGTTACACACATGACGCATATAATAACATTAAATAATATTAAATACATAACCAAGTTGCCTTCTTCAAGTGAATACAAGCTAAGCTTTGCCTGTTGCTGTGAGCAAGACAACCAGGGCTTTTCTTCTGGGGGAACATTCTTTCTAAAGGACCCATTGGTCCCCCCCCCCCCGTTGGCATTGTTTTGCATGATTTTCATCGGCTTCCATTTTGACTGTATGATTTTTCTTCCACATCTGATCCCTGTAATACTGTTGGTATGCACAAACATATAAAGATGCTTTTGCAGTGATCCCTTCATTTCATTTATCTTCAGGGCTCTAGTCGGGGGGGAGCTCTCAGGTATGGAGCTCCGGAAGAGAACCTCTAGGGGGTGGGGCGGTCACGTGGTGAAGCCCCGCCCCTTCTTTACCCCGCCCTCTGCTTCGATCCTCATTCCGTTTGGGAATGAGGATGAAGCAGGAGGGTAAGTAGCCGGGCCTTCTGACACACTTCCGGTGATGTCAGGGGGTGTGGCCTTCTGTCACTTCCGGTGATGTCAGGGGGCGTGGCATATGCAAATAAGTTATGCTAATGAGTTATGCTAATGAGCTCCGGCAGCTCTTTTTCTACAACAAGACCCCTGGCTAGCTCACACTAACTCAGCTTAGAGGGAACACTGGTGGATCACCCCAATTAAGTGGTACTTAAAGTGCCAGCATTCTGTTGTTGCCCCGGCCTGGCTGGCCCTGGCTGGCCCGATCTTGTCAGACCCTCTGTAGCTAAGCAGGGTCAGCCCTGGTTAGTACTTGGATGGGAGACCACCAAGGAAGCCCAGGGTTGTGACACTGAGGAAGGCAATGGCAAAGCCACCTCTGAACATCTCAGGCCTTAAAAATCCCTACGAGGTCGCCATCGGTCAGCTGCGACTTGATGGCACTTTCCACCAACAATTGTGTTGTTGTGTAAGGCCTGACAAAACCTTTGGGGCTGTGCACTTTGCACCTCAAGTCATGTTGCCCTCTTTCAGCCTCATCTAGAGACAACAACCACATGGCCCGGCCACAGAAAGTCACTCAAATCCACACAGAAAGGTCTGCATTTTACTATCAAGTCCAAATATTTCACACCATGGGAAGGCCGAAGGAGAAAATAATACTGTCTGCCTGTCTAACAAAGTTTGAGTCCAGTGGCAACTTTAAGACCAACAGCGCTTTAATCAAGGTATGAGCTTGAAACCCCCTGAAACAATACTGACCTTGATAGGCTAAGAAAGACAGAGAGAGAAAGACAAATAGAGAGAGACAGAGAGACACACACAGAGAGAAACAGAGGGACAAAGAGACACACACACAGTGGAGCAGAGAGACAGAGAGAGAAACACACACAGAAAGGGGCACGCACACACATATAAAGGGACAGAGAGAGAGAGGGTCAGAGCGGCGGAGAGAGACACAGAGGAACAAAGGGGCAGAGAGAGACACAGAGGGGCAGAGAGAAACACGAACAGAGGGGCGAAGAGAGAGAGACACACACAAAGGGACAGAGAGACAGAGACACACACACACTCCCCCCCCGAAGCAAGCCCCCCCCCCACCGGAGCACCCAAGCTGCCCACGGCCTGGGCACCCTCGGCCCACCCCCCACCTGATCAAGCCCCCGCCACCACCCAGGAAAGGGGTTTTATTTTTTCCACTTTGTCCAGTTGAAAATGACAATTTTTCTCTCCTATTAGCTCTCAAAGAGAAAAGGGCAGGCACCCCCCTTTGAAAAAAACTGAGATTAAAACTGGAGGCTTCTCAGGAGAAATATTGAATGAATTAAGAGGAAAGAATTTCAATAATAGGAGAGAAAATTTGCAGATGGGTTCCACACAGCTGTATCTAGGTGCAATAGAACACATCAGTATTGTTGTTTGACAGTTTATGCTGTGGTGGTGAGTGTATCTGCCTATCTGCCAAGCAACAGAGGCAGGCCACTTCTGGTGGGCATTCTGTTGTTGGCTGGGCCCTCGCACCTGGGACCTTCTAAGTACCCTTGCCTCTGCGGGGACAGGAATACAGTGGCCCCCCCGAAATGACTCCCTGTATGCTGGGAGGTGCTGTACGGGGACTACTCTAGTCTGGTTATCAGGGACAATCAACACCCAAGATGTTCCTCAGTTGCATTCTTTGTGTTCACAGTTCATGGGCTAGCTGGGTCTCAGAACAGAGAAGGAGGGAGTTGCCGCCACTTATCCCTCTTCATTTCCATAGTGATGTCCTCATCCTTCTGGAGATATGTCCTGTCTCTTCCTCTCTGGCCCATCTGCCTGCCTTCCCCCCTTTAATGTGGTCCATAGACGGGAAAGGTCAGGTGGAATCGGGTAAAATTTCCGAGGTAACTCAGTATTGATAACTCTGAGGTCAAATCAGTACATGCACAGACTTTAGTTCTTATTTTTATGGCTAATGAGAGTTTCTTAAGCTATTCACAGTTACTTAAGCTCTTTATGTTGAGACACTTTTGTTCCAGTGTTTTCCAAAACACTCTAGTATACTTTCTTTGAGTATTCTCTGACTCTTTCGGGTTTCCAGAAGACTGGTACACTCTTCTACCCAGACCCCTTCTCTTGAAACACCCATACTCGTCTTGAGTTTTTAACTGACTCTTAAGGTCTCCACAGGCAGTTTCTAGCCACACCAGACCAGGGATCTCTCCACTCTACAAACCTAACTCCCTTTTTGACTGGGTAGGGAAATGCTCCTCTCACTAGAAGTTCTACCCCTTTCCTTGGTCAAATGGGAGTCTTTGTCTAACTACCCACTAGTCCTTGCCAGCTTTCCCCAGTTCTCCTGTCTGTGTTAAACTGCTCTCAGTCAGAGCTGAATTCCAAATGAATTCTCCTCCTCAGCATCCAGTTCAGAAGTCTCTCTCTGCTCAGCTGATGCTAACTGATCAGATTGCTTGAAGCAGCCTGGCACTCAAGGCTCTCTGTTTCTGTGCAGAATTAACCCTTCACAGTCCTTTAGCTCTTTGTACAGCAGTTCTTAGTTCTGTAGTCCGCCACAGCCTGCTTCCTTCTGTAGCCACCCAGCTGATCAGTAGTGTCGCAGGTGGGACTTTCTTCACTGCCTTGCTAGACTAGTTTCAGCTAAGCCCTCTGGACAGGGACTTGTTGAGGAGCTGCAGGAGAGATCTCAGATGGTAGGGAACATGAGTATGGGGGTGTTGTGTGCACGGAGCTGAGCATATGCTATCAACAGAATGGTCAGCAACCATTCAGCTCCTTTATTTCCTGGAGTTAGATGAGAGGTTAAAATAACTCTATGTAGTTTTTCAAATTATAAAAGAGAAGCAGGGGTTGTTGTTGTTGTTGTTTTTTAAAATGGGTGTTAATTAGAGGGGATGCTTGGAAATCTAGTCAATGGGGCCAGTTTGCACTCAGAATATAAATATAGTTGGGCAGAGGTTGATTCGGGGGGATCGCCGGGGATCGCTGTTCCCCTGGGTGAGGTATGGGGGGCGGGGCACACGACGAAGCCCCGCCCCCTGCTTCCAGCCGCCCCCTGCTTCCAGCCTCATTCTGTTGCAGAAGGAGGAAGAAGCAGGAAGGTAACTTGGCGTCCTCCCCCTCTGCCTGGCCGAGACCACTCCACATGGTCTCCGCAAGGACTCCCAGCCCCATCCAGGAGCTTCCCCGAGGTAGCTGTGTTAGTCTGTTGCTGAAAAATAGTCCAAGAGTTCAAATAGCACCTTTAAGACTAACCTTTAAGACCAAGACTGAGTGAGTGGTGGGTGTGGCCTTATGACACACTTCCGGTGATGTCGGGGTGTGGCCTTATGACACACTTCCGGTGATGTCAGGGGGTGTGGCATATGCTAATGAGTTATGCTAATGAGTTCCCCTAGCTCTTTTTCTACGAAATGACCCCTGTAAGTTGGGTGATATTTTAAAAACACAAATTGAGACATATAATACTGTGAGCTAGACCAGGCCTTTTTAATCTTTCAGAATAGCTCTGTAGGAAATGTATCAAGGATTTACTGAATCTGCCAGCAAGTGCCCTAGTATGATTCACATATTAAATTTCAATAGCCATTTTTTTTTTGCAAACAAGAATACCAAGAACAGCATTTTTCGCCTTATTTGTTTTGTGCACAGAATTGTGTGCTGAGCCCCACTGTCTTCAGTTTTCTTGGATAGTTTAATCTACTTCAGAACTCTCTATTCCCTCGTTCCACAAAGCTGAGTCACATGATCATTTTAAGAGACCGTTTAGAGGAGGGGAGGAGTTAGAACTTCAGCTGTATACCTCAACTGCTGGACATAGGGCTCAAGACAGCAGACACAGGAAACAAAAAGTAGGATTTATCCTTACAGCTCCAGAACCAGA
>NW_015161084.1:0-3404 GCF_001447785.1 Gekko japonicus
TGTACCTCTGCATCCTGATTTCCTTCTTTCATGCACCCCTCCAACCTTCTGCCTGGGTTTATAAGGACTCAGAGATTTCCATTCCAACTTGTATCTGACGAAGAGAGTTTTTACTCAAAAGCTTATCCCCACAAAAATCTTGTTGTTCTCCATGGTGGTAAAAAGGTAAAGGTTTATCTTCCTCAAAAGCCAGTTGAATCTGACTCTAGGGCACAGTGCTCATCTCCGTTTCCAAGCCAAAGAGCCAGCGCTGTCCAAAGATGTTTCCGTGGTCATATGGCCGGCATGACTAGACACCAAGGTACACGGAATGCTATCACCTTCCCACCGAAGTGGTACCTATTTATCTACTTGCAATTTCTTGCTTTTGAACTTCTAGGTTGGCAGGAGCTGGGACCAGAGACAGGAGCTCACTCCGTCATGCGGCACACTCGGGTCTCGAACTGCTGAACTACCTTCAACATATACCGCATCTCTGAATCTTAATTAGGAATCTTGGATACTGAGAGTCAGTTCAACACTGGTTAGAAAAGCATCACACAAGAATACAGAGATCAGGATATTTCTCCAAAGTTCACTGACTTACTAGCTTCTTTTTAGTATATTACGGTTGCACAGTAGAAAATCATGACACTGAGAGCCAAACTGCAGGTTACAGCCATAAGGAAGTAGCTTTAAATTGTTCTGGACAGTGGCAAGCTGTTTGTGTGCAGCACCTCACACAACATGGTTGGAGGAAAAATCTCCATAGCAGCACAAATGTCCACAAAACTTTGTACTGTTATAGGGAAAATCATCCCCCCCTGCTGATCAACAGCTTATGATACAATAACAGACACCATCTGGAATGATTTAAAACAACTTCTATGTGTCAGCTGTAATGTATAGAACAGCCTTAAGAAGGAAAAAAAACCTGTATTTTATTTCTAGGAACAAAAGAAATATGGATCAAATTGGTCCCCAAAAGCTCTATATGGTTCAGGACCAACATACCTGAAGGACCACCCACTCCCTTATGAACCTACCCAACCACTACAGTCATTTTTGGAGGGACTGCTTCAGGTGCTCCCACCATCTGAGATTAAGCAGATGGCAAATGAGAGGAGAGCCTTCTTGGTCATGTTACTAAAGCTCTGGAACTCTCTCCCCAGGGACATTCACCTGTCCTTTTCTGTGGCCATTTTCCACCAGCAAGTGAAGACATGTTTGTTTCTTTTGGCATTTCCTCAGCTACCCCTCCTTCCTGATCAATGTTTTAATTGTAATAAGTCTCTTGGCCTATATGTTGTTAGTTGTAGTTGTTTATGTCTGTGTGTAGGTATATAAGAAAACAATAAAGGTGTACCTTCGGGTACTAAAAAAATGTTTTAATTGTTGTTTTTATGGCTTTGTATATAATATAGTATTGCTTTTAATCATTTTAATGATTGAGGGGTTGGTTTTAATGGTTTTAACATGTTCTAATTTGTTAGCCACATTGGTAGTTCCTGTGAAGGCAGAAAGGTGGGATATAATTTTTTTTTGGGGGGGGGGAAATCTCATAATGGAAAAACCCTTCTCTGCAAAACTTTGGTGGTGATTCCTAGGTGAGGTAAAGGCATTCTGTACATGCTCAATGGTACTCCTGTATTTAATATTGTTTTATATGTTTCATTTATGAATCCCAGTCACCAAACATAGATTTTGTTAACATCATGGTCATTATTATCAATGTGTCTGACATATTAAAACAGGGACAGGATACTGGCAGCCCTGAGTAGGTAGGTCTTTAGGATCTCTCAGCTGGCTCCTAAGAAAGACTCATATTCTCAATTGCTTCTTCCTACATGAGCAAAGATGTGGTCAACAGTTGTTTGCTCCTTTTTGCCTCTGCCTTACTTTGTACTAAGATTGTCATGTTACCAGGCAAGTATGCCCTTGCTTTTAAGGCACCAATAAAGTGGACTAAAAGAATATTACAGTTGCTTCCCATTATCTCTCCCCAGGTCCTTTCATTGACCCTTCCCCTCCATTTATAATAGGGCTCAAATGTAGTTGTAGGCAAAATAAACTAAGAAACAGTGGATGGAAGCAGGCACTGTTATGCATTCTCATTCTTCAAACTATATGCCTCTCTAAGGCCGAATCTGCATGTTCATTTTTAAAGCAGTCTTTATACTGCTATGCTACTTGTTTCAGAGTGGTATAAAAATCTGCTATTTTTTCCTGCTTGCTGGCCAGGAATGTTGTTGTTCTCCTCCCTCTTCTCTAGTGTTTGCCGGCACCCATTAGCTTTACACAAGGCAATAAATTACTTAAGGCAACAAGCCAACAAGCCATAAACTTCTCTTTACATTGAAAGAGAAGGATTTTCTCAGCCTTCAGTTTTGCCCAGCTTTTGGTTCAAACAAGAAAGCAAAAATAGCCAAAAAACGGTAAAGACTGGGTGTTTACTTTGCAGAATGTATGTATGTATGTAGAAGGGATCTTTCTCTAACTTTTCAAGCAATATAAAAATCACAAAACAAGATAAAATCATTAACTCTTAGCTTGTCAAACAAGGAAAAAGTTTCTTACATTCCTCTGTGCGCTGTCAGAAGGTAAACAGCAGATAAGCCTCCGATTAACACTTGGGGGTGGGACTTAGAATGCTTTTAACCACATCAGGTTGCATCGGTGAGAAGCCACAATTAACATGGAGCCGAAACCATAGGGCAATAAAATAGTGCAGACAGCAGAAATTATAACAGTGCAGTAGGAGAGTGAAACCTAAAGATATGTGGACATCTTTTTAGGAGACGGAGGGAGAGTGTAGCTGAAGCAGTGGAAAATACCAATGCAGATTCCACCTAAGTCACAATTTGGTATCTCTTCTTGGTGGAGGCAGTGAGCAATGGAAACTCTGTTCTCCACTAGCACTACTCCAAACGTTCCCAGAACTTCCACAGCAGAGAACTGAAATCACTGATGAAAATATAACTGAATATAAAAAGAAATGCTGATCCCTAAGTGATACTTACTTTCAAGTTAGACTGTGTAAGACTTCAGATTTACTGTCACGTACTGCCTACCAATAGTACAAACAGATATCTGGAAGGACTGACATTGTTTGTCCCACAATGGGAACTGAGCAACAGGAGTGTGTTTCACCACATCTCAGGATTGCTCTCTGACTTACAGTGAAATCCTATCCAGAATTAGTCCAATCTAAGCCTACTGAAATCAGTGGGCATAGACTGGAGAAACTCTACTATATTGGATTGCATTGTCATTATAATGCATAAAAGGATCAGACATAGAATGACCAGGATCACATACTAATTGGGACATGAGAATGGATTTCTAATAGGTATTACCCTGGGATGAATACTGATAGCTGTTTCGCTCCGTTTTGGCTTCTATCCTGGAGCAGTGGGTTTTTGGAG
>NW_015161084.1:4551-8729 GCF_001447785.1 Gekko japonicus
AATCTCCTGTTTAGTTACACCCTGACCAACACTTTCAGTGCTCTCAGTGCTTGGTAGCACAACCATTTGGGGTAACTCATTTGAATGAATCCTACTCCAGCTATCATTTTCACAGAAATTAGCAGACCTGCTGAAACACAGCCTGTGATACTGATCAGCAAATCTATAGGACTTCATTCCTGATTGGTAACCAAGAAACACCAGCTTTTTAGCTCTTGCTCCCCCTTTCCTTCTATGGTCCAAAGGAATATTAACCCAAGCCTTTGCACCAAAGGTTCTCAGGTAATCAAGCTGGGGATACCTATTATACATCAGTTTGTAAGGAATATTGTCCACAGCACTAGACCATACCCTGTTGCTGATGTAGCAAGCATTTTTAATGGCTTCTGCCCAGTATGCAATACCTAAGTCAGAATCCTTTAACATGGCATGCATCATATTCTGTAATACACCATTTTTTCTTTCTGCTAGGCCATTTTCAGCGGGGGTGCACGGGTTCGAGAATCTGTGCTTTATACCTCGTTGTTTCAACCACACTTCAAATGCATTTGAGGTAAACTCACCTCCCAGATCTGTTTGTATGGCAAGCACATCCCCAAACTGTTTCAGTACCCTTTTGTACCAGTACTTAAAGGTAGTGTAGACATCAGATTTATTTTTCATCACATAAACCCAAGAGAAATGTGACCAGTCATCAGTGAGAATTAATGCATATTTGTTACCTGAGTGACTTTTTTGGAAGGGACCTACTAGATCTGCATGGACCAGAGCCAAAGGTTTTTCTGACACCCTTTGACTTTTCTTAGCCACAGGAAAAGCCTTTGATTTGGTCATTTTGCAGATTTCACACTCCAAATAATTTTTACACTCCTTTACACTCCCCTGACCTGTTAGGGCTAAGGTTTTCTGTAAAGTATTGAAACTCACATGTCCCAACCTCCTATGGAGCAAGTGCTGGCAATTATTGTGGGGGTTAACATTGGTAACAGTCTGTGCCTTAGCATTGTCATCAAGTATGAACACATTATTTTTCAGCTTCCCAACTGCACACACCTTGTTACCTTTCATGATTTTACACTCATGATCAGAGAACAACACATCAAATTTAGCAGTATTGAGACATAATACACTTAATAAATTGTTTTCAAGGGCAGGCACACACAAGACCCCTTTAAATGTATAGTCCAAACATGAGAAATACATATCACCCTGGCAAGTTACTTTGGAAGCTGTACCATCTGCTAAACAGACATGAGTTATTTTTGATTCCCTCTTATTCAGTAGCAGCCCCTCATCGCGGCTGAATACCTGGGACGCGCCTGAATCGATCAACCATGAGGTGTCAGCGGGTTTTCCAGTGACAACCACTGACGCTGAATGTCCCATTGCTGTCTTCTTCTTGCTTCTGCTTCTAAGCTTTTCAGGGCAAGAGGACAAAAGATGCTTTTCTGAACCACATTTCCAGCACCTTCTAATTTTTAAAGCAAGTGGCATCTCAGATGAAAAAGCCTCCTGCTTTTCCTTGGCAGTCGTCCCAGACTCTTTGGCATTATGCCCAGAACTTCTGGAGCTCTGCCCGGACTCTCTGGCAGTATGCCCAGACTGCTTATCAAACACCTGTTTGGCTGTATGCCCAGATTCAGAATGCCGTTGTGCCTGAGATTTTACCTTCCCCATAATATATTCCAAAGTAAGAGTCTTAGGATCAACACATTCAAGGGCTGTAATTAGCATATGAAATTCACTTGATAGAGAGCTTAAAGTGATGAAAATTTTATCCTCTTCACTGAATTTCTTGCCCCGATCCTGCAACTCCAGGAACAGGTCTGTTAAAGCTTTCAAATGCTTCTCTACCGACTCACCAGGCAATTGTACAGTTCTGTATAAGCAACGAGTCAGAGATATCAGTGAGCCGATGTTAGTTTGCTGATAAACACCTTTCAATGCATCCCACGCATCCTTCGCGCTGGTCTTATCAGCTACAAACGACAGCTGGTCATCCCCGACACTGAGAATGATGAAGGCCAGTGCCTTTCCATCTGCTCGCTCCTCAAGTGGTGTCGGGTCCTCTGGGGGATTTTCAACACACTCCCACAGAGCCTCCTTGACCAAAAAGTGCTTCATTTTAAGTGCCCACACAGCATAGTTGCTTGAAGTAAGTTTCTCCAGCATCTGTGCAACAGGTACCTGGGCCATGGTTGTTGTCAGCTCCTGCAGCTGGTCGTCCCTCTGCACCCTGGGCAGCTTCCAGCTCCAGCTCACCGTCTCCGCTCCGGCTTGGCTCTGCTGCTTCCTTTAGCTCCAAAGACAGCTCCTGAGCCTCTCAGCCACGGCAGACAGCCTCAGTGCTCTGGATACTCAATCCTTCCACACCACACGTCCTCTGCACAGCCAACCGCGGACTGGGCCCATAACCCTGTCAATATTACGCGGTGTTAGCCCACAGCAGACCAAACATGGGTGCAATGGTATCCAATAAAGACTGGAGTCTCTCAGGCTTATGTACAAATAATATACAGTTTATTATACAAGCCTCTCACCAAATCTTTACACAGAGTGACGTAATGCTCCGCTGCGCTCGCATTCCAAGAAGGAATGAACAGTTCTGTACAGCACTGAATATATACAACCACTGGCCAATCACAGCCAGTGCTGAGTCACTGTGACTCAGTGCTAATTAGGTCTAGCAGTAGCCAGCTAGAACCAGTCAGAGCCAGCTCTTATGACACCTAGAGCTGTCAGCTCCTGTCAGTTAGATGCCTCAGATCTACAGCATGACTTAACATATACAGAATACTGACAAGCATACCACCTGGATGGGAAGGTGTATGTTTTTGAAGCTCCCACCTACATCAGTAACATTTTTCTCTTGTTATCTCCTGGCTAGGTTAAAAAAAATCAGTATGGCTATACCGCAGAATGTTAGAATACTAGAGTGGTATAGCAACTACCGATCTTTTTGAAAATCAGTAAAAAAAAACCTACTGGTGGTGCAGAAGGGGGGTCATGGTTGCCACATGGGGGTGACTGAGGGACGTCTGTGGAAAACCTCTGTATGGCTGCAAAATAACAGTTTGTTGTCCTCTGAATCTGATATCACATTTGAAAGCAAGGGTCCAGTCCAGATGAATGGAAGTTTCCATTTTGAACAATGTGGCTAAGAAGGAAAATGGAAATGAACTGTGACATTTAGTCAGTGATCTGTTAAAAGTATCTGTGTGTATTACAGTCTGCTGACACATTTAGTTCCAGCTGGAACCAAAGCAGAGTGGTAGCACTCTAAATGAGGCAAGGAGTGGAGAGCACATGGTGAGCTACTGCTAGAATGTAAGGTTTTGTTGTTTTTTTGTCTTTCTCCCTTTGCCTTCCTAGCTGCTGAGTGGGAAGCTGAGTTGGGTTCTTTGTAGCCTGATAAAAAGTGGTTCTGTTTAAGTTCTGTTTGGGCCTGTTTGTGTTTTTGGGGTTGTTGGAGACTGAGTGAGTTGCTGTGGAGTGCTGTTGATTGCCAGCCCCACCGACTACTGTGCTGGGCTCTGCTGTGCTGGGCAGGAAGGGGCCTTTGGCTCTTAGCCTGTGGGACTTAGCCGGTGGGTCTTGCTTGGAGGCCTTGTAAGAACCTGAGAAGAGGGCTGCTGCTGCATTCTGGAGAGAGAACTGCTGGCAAGGAAGCCATTTGGTCAGTCTCAAAGTTTCCAGGGTACATCACCACAACAGGAGTTTACATTGGACTTTGAGGGAAGGTCCTGGAGGCTGTAGAAGGCTGTAGAAGATAGATTTGCTCCTAGGGAGATGGATAACGAAGGATCAATTCCAGTGACCTGCCAGGGTTGCGCCACAATCATTTTTCTGCCTTGCTAAGAAATGCATTATACATGCTGCAAGTGTAAGCTTATAAAAATGCTTGAGGAGAAGGTGGGAGAACTCGAGGCACAAATCTGTACACTGAGGAACAATAGGAAGGGTGAAAGCTTTTTGGATGTGACGGAAGAGGGGCTCCTGAGAGAACAGCAAGAGCTAGCAAATTCTAAGCAAGAGGAAGGAAGTAACAAGGAACAGGTGGGTGGGTGGAAGAATGTGACCTTGAGGAGTAAGATAATCAGGAAACACTCACAGCCAGTGGAGCTGAAAAATTACTACCAGCTGCTTCTCATAGTGGAAGATCAGAATAGCACACTCCG
>NW_015161085.1:0-294 GCF_001447785.1 Gekko japonicus
CATGAAAACTTTGGCATTGGGGGGGGGCGGCGGTGGGGAGAGAGAGGCACCCTTTTTCCCAGCCTCCCGAACGCACAACAGCGAAGCCCTCGCCGAGGTTGCTTCTCTTTCCACATGTCTCTCTCTCTCTCTCACCCCCCCACCTTTCTGCAATCACCTTTATAATTAGGATTATAGATGTGTACCATAAATGCCACCACCTCGGTCTAATTGCTGCGCAAACAGCTTGTTACCGCAGCAGTTGGTAAAATCCTGCAGTCCTCAAAAAATTAACCTTGGGGAAGGGGGGGGGAA
>NW_015161085.1:5286-7047 GCF_001447785.1 Gekko japonicus
GGAAAGAGCGGTGGCTCCCTCGAACTCACAGAAGGTGATTCTGCTGCCGCCAAACCAAACTCCCAACATGGAACGAATGGAGCGTGCTTTTTTTACATTTCCCTCAGTCCAAGAATTCCACTGCCCAACCCCCCACCACAGAAGGAGCCAAGGGAAAGAGCGGTGGCTCCCTCGAACTCACAGAAGGTGATTCTGCTGCCGCCAAACCAAACTCCCAACATGGAACGAATGGAGCGTGCTTTTTTTACATTTCCCTCAGTCCAAGAATTCCACTGCCCAGGCAAGCCTGATCTCATCACATCTCGGAAACTAAGAAGGACCAACCCTGGCAAGTACATGGATGGGAGACCTCCAAAGAATACCAGGGCTGGGAGGCAGGCTGTCAAGCTACTTCTCTGAACGTCCTCCATGCCACAGAGGTCACCATGACTTCCAGACATGGGCCGCACACACACGCAAAAATACCCCCCCCCCAAGAATCCCGCTTTTCCACTCACGCAGGGCTGTGGCAAGAATAAATACCATGACTTCCAGGCTCGGGCACACACACAAATGCATGCACACAAAATTGTAAAAAAACCCCAAGAATCCTGCTGCCCCATTCACACAGGCCTGAGGCAAGAGTAAATGCCGACTGCAGTTCCCATCCTAGAATTTCTTGCCCCCTCCCCCCATCTTTTTGCTTCTTCATTGGCCAAGAGAAGACGGGGGGGGCCTTAACGTACCAGAAAAGTTCCCGGAGGGCCTCTGCTCTGGAGGGTCACTGGTAGACAACGGAGCCAAGCAGCCCATATGATGCTGGCACGGCAACCAACACCCATGTCATAATCACTAAAGCCTGGGCCCAGCAGCCACTGTGGCAATGTCTGGACTACTGGTGGCAGTGGGGGCCAGTGTGTGTGTGCCTTGATCCAGCTTGTTCCAGGGACATTTTAATATCTCAGTCTCCCCCCCCCCGCGGTGCCAGGGGCTAAGTCTCCTTTGCAGCCAAATTCCTTACCATGATGCCAAACTTCAGGGTGGCCGTGGAAGAAAGATCCTATCCCATGCCCAACAAAATGAGGGCAGACTTGAAAACCATTCTGACGGACTATATGACTTTCAGAGAGAGCAAAAATTAAAATGTTAGAGAGAGATTGACTTCGGAATCCACAGAACAGATGAAACATTAAAGCTTTTCTTTTACGGATAATCTTGTCCATTAAACCATTAGTATAGTGCACGAAGTTTCTGGTTGCATACAGTGGTCTCTTTGAACCATCACAATTCTCCACAAGGAACTCTGCTGAGAATTGGTTTTTAGGTGGCTGAGAGGACATTCCCAATCAAATTAATCTAAAAACCCCATAGGGTTTTCAAGTCAAATATTGATAAAGCAGGGTGATTCTTTCCAAAGATGAACATTGCCTTTCAAAGTCCAAAGATTTCTACGCTGGGGTGGGGAAATGGAAAGGGGACACTCTCCGCTTCTCTTCAGAACTTCAGGAAGACAACCTTAGGTCACGAATCTTGTATTTCAGAGAGTTATCCTGACATTAAAGTCACCTTTGAGAAACGAAAGTTACATTTGGAAAGAAGGGCAGATGACGCTCCAAAGTACCACCGAGCATCAGTTCACCTTTAAGATTTAATGCAAACACTGAAAACTAACGCATGGAAATAAAATCATTTCCCCTGAAGAATATTCAGGCAAGCTGATTTGATGCAAGACTCTGCAGAATTATAAAGCAACCCTAAGCAGAGTTGTGGTGGTGGAAAGTG
>NW_015161086.1:0-1135 GCF_001447785.1 Gekko japonicus
GGTATTCTGCATTTCCTTATCACAGCAAGCTCTGTTTGCTTTTGTTGTTCTTGATCAGTCGCACAGTCAAATCTGACTCTTCGCGACCCCATGGACCACATCACACCAGGCCCTCCTGTCTTCCGGCATGCTCCGGAGTTTGCTTAACTTCATGTCTGTTGCCTCGATACCACGGTCTAACCATCTCATCCTTTTCCGTCCCC
Organism: Gekko japonicus; assembly: GCF_001447785.1. Taxonomy (NCBI): domain Eukaryota; kingdom Metazoa; phylum Chordata; class Lepidosauria; order Squamata; family Gekkonidae; genus Gekko; species Gekko japonicus. The sequence goes on from NW_015161086.1 coordinate 204, forward strand.
GTCTTCTTTGACCTTCAATCTTTCCCAGCATCGGGGTCTTCTCCAGTGAGTGCCCCCTTCTCATTGGGTGGCTCTACAGCAAGCTCTACTTGGTCATTATAGATCATATTTAATGGGTGGACCGAACGATAAATATGAGCAGCCAGTGTGATGCGGTGACAAAAAAGGCTAATGTGATCTTGGGGTGTATCAACAGAGGCATAACATCCAACTCGCACCATGTCATAGTCATCCTGTACAGTGCATTGGTCAGGCTGCACCTGGAGTCCTGTGTGCAGTTCTGGAGGCCTCACTTCAAAAAGGATGTGGACGGAATGAAGCGTATACAGAGGAGAGCTATGAGGATGATCGGGGGCCTGGAGACCAAGCCCTGTGAGGAAAGGCTGAGGGACTTCTTGGGAATGCTCAGTCTGGAGAAGAGGAGGCTGAGAGGGGACAGGATGGCTCTCTTGAAGTCTTGGAAGGGCTGTCAATTAGAGGAGGGCAGGGAGCCGTTCCTGTTGGCAGCAGAGGAGAGGACTCACAAGAATGGGTTGAAATTAAGGGCAGAAGGTACTGGCTGGATATTAGGGTAAACTTTTTTACAGTAGGAGTTTTTCAATGGTGGAATCAGCTGCCTCGGGAGATGGTGAGCTCCTCCTCCCTGGCAGTCTTTAAGCAGCGGCTGGACAAACACTTGTCAGGGACGCTCTAGGCCAGTGGTGGCGAACCTATGGCACAGGTGCCAGAGGTGGCACTGAGAGCCCTCTCTGTGGGCACACGTGCCATCGCCCCAGCCAGGCCCAGACCATCATTAAAGTGTCGAATTCTCTGCCAAATAATTTTAAGTAAATGAAAGCATTTGGGATTGCTTTCTTTACTTTGTTTGGGTCATCTTAAGTTAAGATATGAGTTGTTTCTTTCTCAAGTAAAACCTCAGTGTTCAGGTTAAA
>NW_015161086.1:1617-1757 GCF_001447785.1 Gekko japonicus
AATTAAGCTGGCAGGGAGAGGCGTCCCTGCCTGTCCCATCAACCAAAGAGGCTCATTTGGAGGGTACCTGCGACAGGGCCTTTTCAGTGGCAGCCCCACAATGATGAAATAAGCTCCCCAGGGGAGTGTGTCTGGCCCCT
>NW_015161086.1:4663-6949 GCF_001447785.1 Gekko japonicus
CCATGTGTTAATCACTCTTTGGGTGAAGAAGGACTTCCTTTTATCAGTTCTAACCCGACTGCTCAGCAATTGCATTGAGTGCCCAGGAGTTCTTGTATTGTGAGAAAGGGAGAAAAAGTACTTCTTTCTCTACCTGCTTTATCCCATGCATAATCTTATAAACCTTGATCATGTCACCCCTCAGCCGTCGTTTCTCCAAGCTAAAGAGCCCCAAGCGCTTTAACCTTTCTTCATAGGGAAAGTGTTCCAACCCTTTTATCATTCTAGTTGCCCTTTTCTGCACTTTTTCCAATGCTATAATATCCTTTTTGAGGTGCGGTGACCAGACCTGTACACAGTACTCCAGATGAGGTCGCACACCATTGATTTCTACAGGGGCTTTATGATACTGGCTGATTTGTTTTCAGTTCCCTTCCTAATAATCCCCAGCATAGCGTTGGTCTTCTTTATTGCAGTCACACACTGTCTCGACATTTTCAGTGAGTTATCCACCACGACTCCAAGATCTCTCTCTTTGTCAGTCTCTGCCAGTTCAGAGTCGGACTCGACTGTGCGACCGAACAACAAACAAAAACAGTTGGCTAATAATCCAACTTCAAACTAAAATTTCAGACCCTGGTTTGACCCTGTGGCGGTGGTAGAAAGTGCACGCAAGTTGCAGCTGACCCACAGTGACCCCTTAGAGTTTTCTAAGCAAGAGATGTTCAGAGGTGGCTTGCCACTGCCTGCCCCTGCAGAGCAGCCTCGAACTTCCTTCATGGCTTCACATCCAAGTACAAACCAAGGTTCATCCTGCTTAGCTTCTGAGATCTACAAAAAATGAAAGAACTGTGCAGAATACAAAATTCAATGCAAATATCTTTATGTGGTATATGTTATAATAATGATATTATGACCCAAGTTGATTTGGATATCTTAGTTGTAGAAATTGAATCTAGTAATGTAGTAAGCACCTTACAGTTCTATGACTGGTATTTCTGGCCACTGTGTGACACAGAGTGTTGGACTAGATGGGCCATTGGCCTGTTCCAACATTGGCTTCTCTTATGTTCTTATAGGAACTCTTGGTCTGGGGCAAGGGATGCTCTGTATTCTTGGTGCTTGGGGGTGGAGGGGGACTTCCTGAGGGCACCTGGTATTTTTGGCCACTGTGTGACAGAGTGTTGGACTAGATGGGCCATTGGCCTGTTCCAACATTGGCTTCTCTTATGTTCTTATGACTACAAGACTGAACAAAGGAACAAACAGAATCTCATAGCGTTTTACAGATTGGAACTTAAATGTACAAAATATCTGGATCATTCACCGGAAAATATATATACTAATCCTCAATGTGATAATTGATCCAATGAAAATGGTTCCCAAAAGGCAGTCTCTAAAGAGCATGCTAGCTACAGTCAGCCTTGTTTCGCCATAGATCCAAAAAGGTGGGAAACCTAGAGTCACAAAGATCCAAAAAATGCAAATTCCGCTAGGAAAAACACCATAAAAATTGCTAAAAATTATAAACGCTATTTCCCAATTATAAAGTGGGTGGTGTCGCAACATCTAAATAAGTGCATACTAATACTATAAGCAAAGCACAGAATATGATGTTTCCTCCTTCAAAGATAAATATTAGTCCATATAGTCCATTCAACTTAGTAGGAGGAATCCACATTTTCAGAACAGTAACTTATGATTCATTCTTCACACTATGAACCTTGTTGTCAGGAGAAATTGTTGAAATCGGGTTCCAACTCTGCAGCCGGCAAACTGAAGAAGTAGATGGAAACGTCTCCTTTAAGTATCTGGAACGGGCGTTTTTGCGAAGGCTGTTTTTGAATTTTTTTTGAAAACGTGGATTCCTCCTACTAAGTTGAACAGACTCCATGGATCGATATGTATCTTTGGAGGAAGCATTGTATTCTATGCCTTGCTTATAGTTATAGTATACACTTAATTTGATGTTTTGCCATAGAGCTTTACCAAAGTAGAACCGATGTTCCAATATGAACAGTGTATTCTGTATACAAAATCAGGAACACTATCTCAAAAATTTCTGATATCAGTGCTTCACAAAAGGCGAAGCTCAATGTTTATATTATATAGCTTCTAAGCTCTGACAACATTGGACTGGACTCACCCATCCAGGTCAAGGTGGTTTGACCAGAACAAGTCTTATTTAGTAGGAGTAGTTACACATGGATGATCACATTAACCACAGTTTAAATATGTTAATTTGAACTGTGTTTTCACGTAGTGTCTGAAGTGAGCCTTTATTTATTTCAGCTTACTACCCCGCTC
>NW_015161087.1:0-965 GCF_001447785.1 Gekko japonicus
TTAGAGTCCGCGCTCTTGACCACGACACCGAACTGGATGGGATGGATCCCCAAAGAAGGGTTCAGTTAGGTACAGAAAAGGCTTCTGCTACTCTAGGTCCTGGTGCTTGGTGATAGCAACATCACTAAGTTCCATAGTCTGGATCCCTCGATCCTCCACTGCTTTCTTTGCTTGCATCCAGCATCACCAAATTCTCCTAACTGGCTCTCTTCTTGGAGGCAAAGGGGATGATGTGTGTAGGACACTGAGCAACTCCCTCGGAGTTCTAGGAAACTGTCTCTGCTGTCCACTCCAGCTTCCTTGGATAGACTCTGCCTTACCCAGAGTTACAGGGTGATTTCCCACAAGCGCTGCTCCGCGCTCACTCCTCCCTTCTGCCCCAATGGTACGTGTCAATTTCACACAAGCTGCTGCGCGGCCGCATTTTGCCCCGCAGCTTCGTGCGATTTCCCCCGCGTCTACTCAATCCTCAAAAAACGGGACCAAGTAGACGCGGGAAAAATTGCATGAAGCCGCAGGGCAAAATGCGGTCGTGCAGCAGCTTGTGTGAAACTGACACGTACCATCGGGTCAAAGAGAAGAGTGAGCGCGGAGCAGCGCTTGTGGGAAATCACCCACAGAGTCTTTTCACTTGTGGGATCATGAGCCACTGTTTCTCAGTCATCAAAGAGTGCCTGTCCCAGACACCTCAATACCCAGCTCATGTTTTAACAAGAGCTATCAATCTTGCAGGTCCTTAAAGAGATGGGAGTACCAGACCACCTCACATGTATCTTGAGAAACCTGTATAAGAGTCAAGAAGCGACAGTTAGAACCGGATATGGAAAAACTGATTGATAACAAGAGCTATCAATCTTGCAGGTCCTTAAAGAGATGGGAGTACCAGACCACCTCACATGTATCTTGAGAAACCTGTATAAGAGTCAAGAAGCGACAGTTAGAACCGGATATGGAAAAACTGATTG
>NW_015161087.1:998-1218 GCF_001447785.1 Gekko japonicus
CTGCTTCAAAAAAAGCCCTGGGTTTTGACAACAAACAAGGCAAACAGAATAAGAAGCAAAAGGTGGGTGTGGCTGGATAACCACACTTCTGGTAACATGTGGGGTGCCTAATGTGCTAATGAGCTGTGCTGTCGGGGGTGTGGCCTAATATGCTAATGAGTTTCTGGCATTGGGTGTGTCCTATTATGCTAATGAGTTCCTGCTGGGCTTTTTCTACAAA
>NW_015161087.1:1345-1491 GCF_001447785.1 Gekko japonicus
GGTCCCCACTGGCTTGGATGAATTTGAAAGGAATGGGTCCAGGAACACCTTTCGGGGGAGCTTATTCCACCATCGTGGGGCTGCCACCGAATAGGCCTTCATTCATGTACCTAACAAATGAGCTTCTTTGATTGATGGGACAGTCA
>NW_015161087.1:2401-2582 GCF_001447785.1 Gekko japonicus
GGAGGGTTGCTGGAGATCAACGAGGGGGTAAATACAGGCGTGATGGAAACTTATAATAGTTGGGAAGCCGGACAGAATCTTTAACATGCCTTAAGCGATACTGGGAGAAAGCAAGGAAAAGGGGCGGCGTGATTATAAGAAGCAACACAAATGTGTGATTTATAGATTTATTTTTGCAATA
>NW_015161087.1:2626-7009 GCF_001447785.1 Gekko japonicus
CCTTATGTTGACAGACCGTCAAGTCCATCAAGGTCAGCATTGTCTACTCAGACGGGCAGCAGCTCTACATGGTCTTTTGCAGAGGTGTTCCGCATCATCTACTAAGGGGTCCTTCTAACTGGAGATGCTGGGGATTGAACCAGGGACCTTCTGCATCCCAAGCAGGTGCTCTACCACTGAGCCACGGCCTCTCGCCAAATGGTGAGGGAGCTTCAGTGAACATGGAAGCTGCTACTGGAACACACACGAACACACATGAAGCTGCCTTCTATTGAATCAGACCCTTGGTCCATCGAGGTCAGTATTGTCTACTCAGACTGGCCGCGGCTCTCCAGGGTCTCATGCTGAGGTCTTTCACATCATCTACTGCCTGGTCCTTCTAACTGGAGATGGTGGGACTTGAACCTGGGACCTCCTGCCTGCAAAGCAGAGGCTCTCCCACCGAGCCACGCCTTCTTCCCTGGATTGTATATACCTCCTGCTAAGTCTTTGGATCCAATAACATGGGTAGGTTGAGATGACCAGTTGGACTTTCTCTCAGGGCTTTTTTTGTGGAAAAAGCCCAGCAGGAACTCATTAGCATAATAAGTCACACCCAACAGCAGAAACATATTAGCATATTAGGCCACACCCCTGAAAGCACAGCTCATTGTCATTATAGGCCACACCCCCATGTTACCAGAAGTGTGCTCATCCAGCCACACCCACCTTTTGCTTCTTATTCTGTTTACCTTGTTTGTTGTCCAAACCCAGGGCTTTTTGCATGTTAGACCACACATCCCTAATGTAGCCAATCCTAATGAGTTTCTGCTGTTGGGTGTGGCCTATTATGCTAATGAGTTCCTGCTGGGCGTGGCCAACTTGGAAGCCAGCCGTTCCTGTGCGTTCCTGCCCAAAAATAGCCCTGCTTTCTCTCCTATCAAAATATGCTGATTCATAGGTTCAGACTAATTAGAGTATCCAATATCTGGGTGATGGCTGGAGATCTTCAGAATTATAACTAATCTGCAGATGACAGAGATGAATTTCCCTGGAAAAAATGGCTGCTTTGGATATAGGGTTGCAAGTCCCCGGGTCCAGGTGGGGGATCCCCTGGTTCTGGGGGCTTCCATCCACTGCGGACCAGCTGGCATGGGGGGGAACCCCTCCCCTAAACAGGGATGTCACACAGTGACATCATCGCATCAGGGGCATCACAGTGGACACTCTGAGATTTGGGCAAACTCTATGGTTTTGAGGGTGAAAAAAACACCAGAGAGTTTCACCCAAATACCAGAGTATCCCCATGAGACATCCCCAATGTGATGATGTCACTTCCGGGTGACACCATCGTTTGTTTTATTTTTATTTATTGATTTTATAGATTTTTATCCCACACATCTGGCCTAGGCTGGCTCAGGGCGGCTCACAACAGAATAAAACTCTCATAATACATAAAACATAATTTGTTACACTAATGCAGTTCCTAATAAAAATAATACAGCAATATAGAGACACTGTTAAAATCAAACATCCACAGGGCCTATAAGACGGAGCTCTTCCGCCAGGCTTTTAATTAGGAGCCGCCTACCACTACCACCAAATTTTACCATCACTAACACCTGTGTTAATGGATCGGCCCTGTTAGGAGATGGGGCCATAATACCGTGGGAGACCGGACTACCATTAAGTCGGGATTTTAGTATATCATCTCATAGAGCGCTGTTTTAATTTATTGATGGATTACTGTTGTGAGCACTTTAAAGGTCGTTGTATTGTTGTCTTAACTGTTTTAAATGTTTATGCCAACCGGCCATACTGTGCCGGCATATGTGAGCCGCCCTGAGCCATCCGCGGGGAGGGCGGGATATAAATATGATAAATAAATAAATAAGTAAATAAACATGGTGTTAAAGTGCTAGCAAATTCCAATTTTTGCTTTAATTCCATTGGTCTGCTTCAGTTAGGGGAAACTCGGATGGGCGGTAGTTACAGGGACCAATGGCTCAGGGTTGTCAGTTGTTGTTATTGATTGGTAGTGGTGGTGGTGGTGGCAGCTCCAAAGGTCTGGTGGAAGAGCTCAGTCTTGCAGGCCCTGCGGAACTGTAAAAGGTCCTTCAGGGCCCTGGTCTCCTCTGGGAGCTCATTCCACCAGAGTGGAGCCGCCACCAAAAAAGCCCTGACCCTGGTCCCAATCATGCAACATCCCCACGCACCCCTGGAACAGCTCCCAAATCCCCCTGCCAGATGAATGAGGAGACCTGGCATCCCTATTCGGAGGGTGGCCTCTGGAGCTTTATAACCCACTGAGGTCTCTCCTTTGCCCAAAACCTGTCCTTCCCCAGGTTCCAACCCCAATACTACAGGAATTGTTGTGGTGGCTTCTGCATCTGCTTTCATATGAAAGAGGAATTAGCTGGACATCTCTCATACCCAGCAGCCACTTCATTCAAGGCCTTGGCCATGGTCTATCATCTGAGCCAAGTGGCTGTTCCTGCTGGGCTGCCACTAGGGAGATTCTCTATGGTGACTGCAGTGAAGAGTCCTGTGGGTGGGACAGTCCCGCTGCTTTCTGAGTGCCTCTCCACAGAACTCTTCCGCTGACAAGCAGACAATGTGCTCGGCTCATCAACCCCAGAGACCAAATATCAATTTAAAGCCTTTTAATTGCATCACTGGGAAACTGAATAGCTTTCTGCATTATTTATCCAGTGCCTTTTCGGCTTTGATTTGCTTTGCTCGCGATCAATAAGCAACCGCTGATGGGTCTATGTGTGTGTGCGTGCGTGCATTTGTGGATTGATGCAAAAGCTGAAAGTCTAAGCATCTTTGGCACTGGGCTCTGACATGAGTCCAGGCTTCCTATGGAAATGTGGTCCTGTCATGATCTGTGTAGGACTGGGAGGCAAGGCCTATTGAGGCCTAGGCCCAGGAGAGACCTGTGTGGGACTGGAAAGCCACCACAGCCTACAATCCCCATTATGCTTAGCGACGGTTGTAACCAATCGGTGTCCAGGGATTGTGTGAGGTGATTGGGACTTAAGCTTTGTGGGCTATGGAACTGTGTTCTTTTCTCTACTGCGTTCTTCCCTCTCACAGAGTTAAACTGAGGGGACAGTCTGGTCTGAGAGAAAAGATCCCTCACTTGGGACAGAGTGAGTACAGGCACAGGCCTGATATAAAAGGCAGTTAAGAGAAGTAGCTAAGAGAAGTAGGTAGCCGCGTTAGATTTGTTTTTATTTACCTTTAGACACTGTTATATATTTTGAGCACCTTGTCTTGTTTTCCTTGCCCCATTACTGTATTAATAAACCATTTGTTTAATGTTCTCTGCCTGGTCATCACGCCTATAGTCCTTGGCTTAAAAGGGTCATTTTGGTTGGGCTTGGGAGGGTACTCTGGGCCTTCCCAAGGAACCGTAAGTCCAGAGTGGTGGCAGAGGAAGGTGGCAACCCACTAGGGGTCAAGACAGGTCCTCATGGGGTTGCTTGAGATCAGGGGTGAGATGAAGAATTGTGCTCTATGTCATTTGATAGAAGGGAAGCAGAAGAACTGGGATGCTCTTCTGCTCATGCTGGGTGGCAGGGTTCCACAATTTTGGGAGATCCACATTTGGTATGTAGTCTTCTGTACCCAAGATCCTAACCATGAAGAGCAGCTTTTTGGTTCAAGCTGTGCATCGGGCAGTGTGTAGAATGATAGGTACAGCCCCATCTCTTCAGATCTCAGAAGCTAGGTAGGGTTGATACTTGGATGGTAACCCACCAAGGAAGGCTCTTCAGAGGAAGGCAATGGCAAACTACCTCTGCTTCTCCCTTGCCTGGGAAAACCCCTTGCTGAGAGAAGCTAAGCAGGATCAATACTTGGATGAGAGCCCACCAAGGAAGGCTCTGCAGAGGAAGGCCATGGCCAACCACCTCTGTTTCTCACTCACCTTGAAAGCCACTTGTTGGCATTGCCATAAGTTAGAAACTAAGCAGGGTCAGTGCCTGGAAGGGAGACGCCCCAAAGAAGACTCTGTAGAGGAAGGCAAGGGCCAACCACCTTTGCTTCCCCCTTGCCTGGAAAACACCTTGCTGAGAGAAGATAAGTGGGTTTGGTACTTGGATGGGAGCCCACCAAGGAAGACTCTGCAAAGGAAGGCAATGGCCAACCACATCTGCTTCTCCCTTGCCTGGAAAACCCCTTGCCGAGAGAAGCTAAGTGGGATCGGTACTTGGATGGGAGCCCACCAAGGAAGACTCTGCAAAGGAAGGCAATGGCCAACCACCTCTGCTTCTCCCTTGCCTGGAAAACCCCTTGCCGAGGAAAGCTAAGTGGGGTTGGTACTTGGATGGGAGTCCACCAAGGAAGGCTCTGAAGAGGCAGTCAATGACAAACCACTTCTGCTTCTCACTCACCTTG
>NW_015161088.1:0-2431 GCF_001447785.1 Gekko japonicus
GTGTAGTTTCCCTGTTGCAGCTGTGGCTGCTAAGATGGCACAGTGTCAATAGGGTTTCCTCAGAGCAGGTTTCCCTGACAGTATTTTCCCCCCCCCCAGCCCAGTGTGGGAAATGTCTGCTGTTTGGGTGGGACTATGAAAATCTGAACTTTTCTACCTACACACAGCCACCTGGGCTTTGCGGTAATCTTCACAGCAAAGCAGGTTTGAGGAAGATTGGAGCAAAGCTTGGGAAACCCTGGAAAATCCATGAATGGCATCACCAATTTGTAGGAAAGCGGGGTGGGGGGGAACCCACTCCCCAACAGCATTGAATCTGGGGCAAATGACCCATGTGACAGTGCCCATAATCAGGGCAGATTAACACATGCATGTTAGTCTTTTGGATAATCAAGTGATGGAAAATTAAATGATGTAGATATAAGCATCAGCTGAGCTTGTATGATCCATCAGCACCTTGTTTCTGTTGGTAGAGGATTTGGAAAAGGTATTTTGTATGTAATATGTTTCTTTATAACAGTATTATGTAGCAAGCAAATCAATAGTCCCTGGGATTAAACAGCTCAATTTCTCTTGCAGAAGCTACTGTCTGATGAGAGGTTTGTAACCATGGCAACAGACTCTGATGACAAGCAGTTGCTTAATCAGATGCTGAATGCAGTCAGAGTGACTCCTTCCCTCAACGAAGACCTGCAAGTGGAAGTTATGAAGGTTAGTGTTTTACCTGACGTCAGTACTTGTGTGGTTGGAGGGAAGACTTCCTGGTTGACTCAGGCGCTGCAGTTTGCTTGAATTGTCTGCATCCTTACTCAAATAGTAGGAAACTGGCTGTCATTATTATTATTATTTTGGTGGAAGTGGAATTTCGCTCTGGCAATGCAGGTCGGGATCTCTGGGATATTGCCTCAGTATTTTACTGTTACCCCAGATTTACAAACAAAGTGATAAAAGAAAATGGCTCACATCATACCATCGACTGAAAATCCATAGCAGCGGCTACGTGGAAAATAATCCTGCATTTGATGCCTAATGTTCTGAGGCAGGCTCTTTAGCAAGCATAGTATTTCACTGTATAACAGGCCTTTACAACTTGTGCCCACCAAGCCAAATATAGCCTACAAGACACATGTGGTATTCCATCCACTCAGGGATGATCTTGTTGACCCTGGGGCCAGGCAAAACCTGAGGAGGGGGTCCCCCAGAAACACTCAGATAGTGTGGGTCAGGGCCCCCTGACAGCTGATCTCCTCCCAGACTCAGGCAGTGGGGGGATCAGCAATAACACTGTGGCAGCAGGGGCTTCATGGCAGCAGCTGGGGCAGGTGGCTGCATGACATGGCACCTGGGGATCCCAGCGCAGGGTTGGTTCCCATTCCCCAGGCGGGGGCAGAGGATTCCCTAATTTTTTGGGTTTCTGCCTGCCATTGGCCACCTGGCTGGTGGGGAAACCTACCCCGAAACAGGAAAGTCATGCAGCAGTGTCACCGACATGCTGATCTCACACAGACGTCGTGTCGGGGACGTAGCACGGCGATGCTCTGGTTTGAGGACAAAACTATGGTTTGGCCCCAATTTTACCATAGAATTTTGCCCTCAAGCCAGTGCATCACTGTGCAACATCTCTGACATGATGACATCACTTCCATGTGATGAGATTGCATTGGGGATGTTGCTGTGTGACATCACTGTTTGGGGCGGAGCCCTGCCCCACTCCTGGAAGGCTCCCTCCCAACCCACATCAGTGCATCATGGAGAACTCACAACCTAGGCATAAACCTGATGGGTTTTTTGGGGGGGTTGCCTTTGTGAGTGAGAGTGGCTGTCAATAGGTATTAGAACATGTAAAATATGTATTTTTGTTCTGAAAACCTTCTGGGCCCTGAAAACTCCCTCTTTGTACCAAAATGTTCACTTTTGGCACAGCTCAAGTACATGACTTGTCTGTACATCATATATTTAATGTGGCCTTCTGTTCCTAGAAGCACACATACATCCTCTTTGGCGTAGATTTAATTAACAGGAGTGCTTCCTTGGCAGGAGCTGTGTGTATTAGAGGCAGGATTCCTGATCCTTCTTACTTTCATCATGCCATGTCTTTGCTGGAAGCAACTGCGTAGTTGGGGGAAAGTACTGTTAGTATGGATGGCTTCTAGACTACAGGAGGGCTGATTTCGCACTAGAGCTGCCTCGATGTTGCGCCGCCGTTTGCCCCGACACTATTGGTCAATTTCACACCCGAAGCTGCAGGGCTGCATTTTGACTCGCGGCTTCGCCCAATTTCCCCCGCAGTTTCGTGATCCTGTTTTTTGAGGATCACGAAACTGCGGAGGAAATCAGGTGAAGCCGCGGGTCAAATGCAGCCCCGCAGCCTCGGGTGTGAAATTGACATGTTTGTGTCGGGGCAAACGGCGGCTGCGCCGCGGGGCAGCTC
>NW_015161088.1:4771-4902 GCF_001447785.1 Gekko japonicus
TATGCAGTAATTATCCTGGTTTTTAAAACTGCCTTCATTCTTCCTAAAGTTTGTTGACATATGTCACTGCTCAGGTGGGGTGTCACCTGACACTGCCACCACTCTGGATTTAGGTTCCCTTGAGAAGGCCC
>NW_015161088.1:5116-5241 GCF_001447785.1 Gekko japonicus
TCCCAAGACCTTCAGACCTCCCTTTAGGCCGAATAACAGGCGTGAGGACCAGGCAGAGTGAACAATGCAAATAGTTTATTTTATAGGAGGTCAAACAAACAAGGTGCAGAATAACAGTAAGTGGG
>NW_015161088.1:5292-6880 GCF_001447785.1 Gekko japonicus
GGCCACGGTCATCCGAGGGAAAACTCTATGGTTTTCCCTCGAATGGTCGTGGCCCCGCCCCCAGCGTGCCTGGCGTGATCACGTCACTTCCGGGTGATGGGGTTGTGGGGCCACGGTCATCCGAGGGAAAACTCTATGGTTTTCCCTCGAATGGTCGTGGCCCCGCCCCCAGCGTGCCTGGCGTGATCACGTCACTTCCGGGTGATGGGGTTGTGGAGCAGCACTGGAGTGTGGAGCAGCACTCCCGGAGCAGCACTGGAGTCCCCCGCTCCGGTGCCGATCCGACTTGGGAACCTTAGGGTGAAAAGAAAAGAAATCAAATGCTGGCAGCACGTCGCCGGAAGTGACGGGCGACGTGCTGACGTTGGGGGCGTGGCTGAGCTCGTCGGAGGGGAAAACCAACGTCGGCAATGTGGCGGGGTTCCCCCCGGGCCGGAATTCCCCTGCGGCGGAAATCGGGCCGTGGAAGCGGGGGGTTCCCCGCCCCCCGCCCCGATTTGGCAACCCTGTTCCTTAATGTTGTGGATAAAAAGAAAGGCTTTGGCCTGGGACCTAAACGAGAGTGGTGCAGGTGCTAGGCAAGCCTCAAGGGAAAGGGCATTCCACAGGCAAAATGCCATGGCTGGAAAAGTGCGGCTGGGTTGCCAATTCCCTCACCATGATGGGAGGGAGAGAAAACATGATTTGTGAGGAAGAAGACCTTCCTTTCAGGTCTTCCTTTCAGTTCCCCTACCATCAGAGGTGAGGTGGGTGGTGACCAGAGCAAGAGTCGGTGGAATACCCTCCCTGAGGCTCTGAGAGCCATTTTGGTGTAATGGTTAAGAGCATGGAATCTAATCTTGTAGAACTGGGTTTGATTCCCCACTCTTCCACATGCAGCTGCTGGTGTGACCTTGGGTCAGTCATAAGTTCTTTCAGAACTTTTCTCTCAAAGACAGTTCTGGAGAGAGCTCTCTCAGCCAGTGCTCTTTTTGTAGCAGGAACTCCTTTGCATATTAGGCAACACACCCCTAATGTAGCCAATCCTCCCAGAGCTCTTCTTTCAGGGGCTACTGTAAGCTCTTGGAGGATTGGCTACATTAGGGGTGTGTCGCCTAATATGCAAAGGAGTTCCTGCTATAAAAAGAGCCCTGACTGCCCCACCTACCTCACAGGCTGTCTGTTGAAGGAAGGGGAAGGGAAGGGGATTGTAAACTGCCCTGAGACTCCTTCAGGTAGTAGGAAGTGGATTGTAAACTGCTATGAGACGACTCCTCCTACTCCTACTCCTCCCCCCCCATTATCATTTGGGCACCAAAATGTTTGTTTTTACCCAGGCTTTTAATTAAAGGGTGGATCTTTTGCTGCTGTTTTTATAGTTGATTCTAGTCTGAACTGCTTTGAGACTGCTTTGAGACTCATTTTAATCTGCTGAATGTTTTATGTTTTTATTCTCTGGCTGGATTTTTAAACTGTTGCCAATTTTTGTCATTTTATGTTTTTTTATTATGCTTTACTTTGTATGTCACCTTGAGAACAGGTTCTCCAGTGAGGTGGCATAGAAATTTTCTAAATAGATAATCACACCTTGTTAGGATTGCTCCTTAGT
>NW_015161089.1:0-798 GCF_001447785.1 Gekko japonicus
AGATCCGGCCCTCATAACAAATTAGTTTATTGGGCGATCTTGGGCCAATCGCCTTCTCTCAGCCTAACCAACCTCACAGGGATCAATTGAGGAATGGAGACCCATACATCCCCCCCCCCCACCTCGATCCCTAGCCTAGAGGATGAAAAGCAGGAGAAAACTGTCCTAGACAGAAGGCACATGCTAAATAATGCTGTTTCGATCCACTTCAGCGACTGTTTGCAAATGGATTTTGCTGTTTCACGCAGTAAAATCCATTTGCAAACTGCATTGAAAGTGGAATGAAAGTGTGTTCTTTAGGTGTGTGTGAAAGTGCACGGAGGATGCCTATGCAAGACAGACACAGGTGTGTGTGGAGGAAAAGGTGACACAAGCAGTCACAACCTGTCAGCTATAGCTGCCATTAGTGTGGTGTATGTTTCTAATTGCTTTGCATTCCTTCCCATGCACTTAATTACATCTGAGCTGTAAGGGGTATCTTTCAAGGTCACTGGAGGAGTTGGTGTGTCTAGGTTTCGTGGGAAGCATATTATTTTCCCAGCTTTACAACCGTTAGAGAATCTGCCAAATGCCCACGTGCGGGAGCCCATCTAATTGGGTAGCACCTGGGGGGGGGGGCGCATACGAATGCCCTATATCCTATTATGCACATAGGTAACTAAAGATGTGAAGGCCCGGAAAAAAACCAGAAAAATTTGGAAAAAAAACGTTTTTTTCCCGAAGCCTTTTTGGGTTTTTTCCCGAAAAATTGGAAAAATTGAAAAAAGAAAAGAAAATTTAAAAAATTGATTATGGAAC
>NW_015161089.1:4554-6871 GCF_001447785.1 Gekko japonicus
GAGAGGATTAGATAAGCATATGGAGCATAAGTCCATCAGTGGCTATTAGGCACAAGGTACAGCTAGGGACTCTCAGTCTGGGGCAAGGGATGCTCTGCATTTAGTGCTTGGGGGGGGCAGCAGTGGGAGGGCTTCTAGCGTCCTGGCCCCACTGCTGGACCTCCTGATGGCACCTGGATTTCTGGCCACTGTGTGGCACAGAGTGTTGGACTAGATGGGCCACTGGCCTGATCCAATATAATTCAATAACAAGCCCCATCTCTCTCCAGCTATGGCTCAATGGCAGAGCCTCTGCTTAGCATACAGAAGGTCCCAGGTTCAATCACCAGCATCTCCAGGTAAATGGACCAGACAGCAGGGGATTTGAAAGACCTCAGCCTGAGACACTGGAGAGCCATGGAGAGGGGGTGTGGCTCAGTGTCAGAGCATCTGCTTGGCATGCAGGAGGTCCCAGGTTCAATCCCTGGCATCTCCAGTTAAAAGGACCAGGTAGGAGGTGATGGGAAAGACCTCAGCCTGAGACCTGGAGAGACATAAGCAGGGGCACTGTGGCTCAGTGGTAGAGCATCTGCTTGGCATGCAGAAGGTCCCAGATTCAATCCCGGGCACCTCCAGTTAAAAGGACTAGGTAGGAGGTGATGGGAAAGACCTCAGCTTGAGACCCTGGAGAGCTGCTGCCAGTCTGAGTAGACAATGCTGACCTTGAGGGACCAAGGGTCTGATTCAGTAGAAGGCAACTTCATGTGTTCACCCCCCCTAAAAGATGCCTGCCATCCAAACCCCCACAAGCTGGCTCCATACTTCTCTCGCCCTGACCTAGCCACAGTAATCCATGAAACAGTCACCTCCAGGTTGGACTACTGTAATTCGCTCTATGCAGGACTGCCCTTGCGCCTCACCCAGAAGCTCCAGCTGGTCCAAAACGTATTCGTGTCTCTTGGTTCACACATGCAAATAGTGCACCAAAAGGTACCGTAATCACACGCAAGACGTGCTTATGCGAACCTGCCTAGTCTGCAGTGTTGACAAAAACTAGCCCATAAAGAAACCAAAAGGCACATGAACCTGCTCTCTGTAGGCTTACCAGATCCAGGTTGGGAAACTTCTGGAGATTTGGGAATGGATGGAGCCTGGGGAGGACAGGGACCTTAGTGGGATACTAGACCCTAGAATCCACCCTCCAAAGCAACCGAGCTCTGTAGTCTGGAGATGAGCTGTAATTTGGGGGGATCCCCGGGTCCCACCTGATGGCTGGCGTCCCTAGCCTCTCTGGGACACACATGTGTGAACCAAAAGACACAGACGCACATCCGTGAACCTGTCTTTCAACATACCGGACATGCTAAAAGACAGCTTCACACGTACGTGTCTGAAAGCATGCTGGAAGACAGATCCACACATGCGCATCTGAAAGCATGCTAGAAGGCAGATTTACAAGTATGGACCCACAGGTGCGTGCTAGAACACAGATTCACATGTGCATCTGAAACCACACCGGAAGACAGATTCACACGTGCGCACCTGAATGCATGTTAGAAGACAAATTTGCACGTGCGTGCCTCAAAGCATGCCGGAACAGATTCACACATATGTATTTGAAACCACACCGGAAGACAGATTCAAACGTGCATGCCTGAAAGCTTGCTAGAAGATAGATTCACATGTGCGTGCCTGAAAGCATGCTGGAACAGATTCACACATGTGTATCTGAAACTGTGCCGGAAGACAGATTCACACGTACACACTTGAAAGCATGTTAGAAGATAAATTTGCACGTGCGTGCCTGAAAGCATGCTGGAACAGATTCACACATGTGTATCTGAAACTGTGCCGGAAGACAGATTCACACGTACACACTTGAAAGCATGTTAGAAGATAAATTTGCACGTGCGTGCCTGAAAGCATGCTGGAACAGATTCACACATGTGTATCTGAAACTGTGCCGGAAGACAGATTCACACGTACACACTTGAAAGCATGTTAGAAGATAAATTTGCACGTGCGTGCCTGAAAGCATGCTGGAACAGATTCACACATGTGCATCTGAAACCATGCTGGAAGACAGATGCACACGTGTGTGCCTGAAAGCTTGCTAGAAGACAAATTCGCACTTGCCCACCTGAAAGCATGCTGGAACAAGTTCACACATGTGCATCTGAACCCACGCTGGAAGACAGATCCACACGTGCGCGCCTGAAAGCTTGCTAGAAGACAAATTCACATGTGCGCACCTGAAAGCACGCTGGAAAACAGCTTCACACACGTGCATCTGAAAATATGCTGGAAGACAGATCCACACGTGCGCGCTTCGGTGCCT
>NW_015161090.1:0-414 GCF_001447785.1 Gekko japonicus
ACACAGAGAGGGATTCAAATGTGGAACTCTCTGCCAGAGGGTGTCGTGACGGCCACAGGAAGGAACGGCTTGAAAAGGGGATTAGACAGGTCCATGGAGGACAAGTGTCAGCATCTGGGCTTTGCCACCAGAGGCCTACTAGGCCCAGGGAGCCTGGCTAGCAGTAGGTGAGGCTGGGCCTACAACTCCCAGAAGCCCCTGAGAGGTTTTGGAGCCAAAATTGACCAATAGGTGAAGAGGAGGGCTTGGAATAAAAGATCTGGTGCAGCAGGAAAAGCTGTTGTTCTTCCCAGGGGACAGAGCCAGAAGGGACTGAGGCTGCTGTAGGGAAGAGACCCTCATCCTGAGGGAAGGGCGAGTAGTCTAGTGCCACTTGGAATAGTGAGCTAGGGACAGCATATATTTAGACGCGTT
>NW_015161090.1:1054-6314 GCF_001447785.1 Gekko japonicus
TCACTGGTCTGATCCTGCAGGGCTGTTCTGATGTTCTTAAGGAAGCCCAGACTCTCCCTTGACTTCTATGTTCCGCTGGACCTCTTCTTATGGTCTTATCAGAGGAAGGCCTCGGCCTCTCTGCCCTGTCTCCCTCTGTGAGACAGTAGGCTGGACTAGAGGGACCCTCCCTGGTCTGACCCAGCAGGGCTCTTCTGACGTTCTTATCAGGGGAAGGCCTCGGCTTCTGTGCCCTGTTGTTGGCCCTCCAGAGGAACTGGTTGGCCCCTGTGTGAGACAGGATGCTGGACTCGATGGGCCCTGACTGGTCTGATCCAGCAGGGCTGTTCTGATGTTCTTAAGGAAGCCCAGACTCTCCCTTGACTTCTATGTTCCGCTGGACCTCTTGTATATTTATCTCACTCTCGCTCCAAGGAGGCCATGGAAGTTTACATGGTTCTCCCCTTTCCCCTTTTATCCTCACAACCACCCCGTAAGGTAGGTTAGGCTGAAAGACTGTGACTGACCCAAGGTCCCCCAGAGCGTCGTGGCTGAAAACAGATTTGAACCCGCATCCCCCTAGGCCTAGTCGAACACACGGGCAACGGAAGCACACCGGCTTAGTGTCAGCAGCTACAGGAGTCTTATCTGTGGCTGACACCCAGTTGTCTTTTAAGCTCTCTCCTGCATCTCAAAACTCTAATTTGCTAAGAACCCCCCCCCCCCCCCCCCCCGCCCCCTCCTCTTTTAGCAATGCAGGCAAACGGCCCCCGGCGACTCACCTGGCATGCGAGCGGCCTGTTATCTGTGTGGCACAGCCCAGCCAACGGTAACAATGGGGCTTCATTAAATTAAGTAATGATCAGGATGCAGGTAGACAAGGTGCAGTTAGCTGGAAGCTGAGCCGGATGCCGCCTGCGGGGTTTGTGTGTGTGCTTGTGTGGGGAAGATGTGGAGGCGCATGCCGCAGGCCAGCCGCTGTTCATTTTCCAAACCGCCTGCGTCTCTAGACGCAAAGAAGAGACATCTCAGACGGTTTCCATCTTCTTTCCCTCTTCCGTGCCTAATACCAGACACATGCAAAATTAGATGATTAAAGACAGAGGTCCTTCACTGTTGGTGGTCCTCTAAGACAGTTTCAGAATTTTCGTCAAAGATATTTAATCACATCAATGAAATTACAGGATACGAGATCGAGAAGTCGCTGGACTTGGTGCTATTGGATTTAGGGCGAGATAATCAGCTCCTGCCAACCTAGCAGTTCGAAAGCAATAAATTGCTAGTAGATCAGTGGGAAGGTGACATCGTTCCGTGCGCCTTGGCGTTTAGTCATGCTGGCCAGATGACCATGGAAACGTCTTCAGGCAGCGCTGGCTCTTCGGCTTGAAAACGGAGATGAGCACCGCAACCCTAGAGTCGGATTCGACTGGCTTTCGAGCCAGGGAAACCTTTACCTTTACCTAATCATACACCTAAAATTCCCCAAGATCTTCTCTTTCTTTTGCTGGTGGCAGCGAAAACCATAATTGCGACCAATCGGAAGGATTCTAAACCACTTTTAATTTCTCAGTGGTTTGCCAAGGTTTGGGAATTCTTTGCGATGGATAACATTTCGGACACAATTAACGCTGCGGAAGGTTTAACCAGTTTTTGTTCCCAAATGGACTCCATTTTTAGACCACGCACACAATCATTCCTCGCTCCAAATGCAACTTATACCACAGACGTTTCGTGAACTAATCCCAGTTGTATAAAAGACGTTATTAATACTGATGTCATTGTCTTAGCTTCGTCTGTAATCATACCTGAGGGATGCGTTCTTTTATTGGACCGTTTCTTATTTATTTTTTATTTCTTTATTTATTATTTATTTATGCCCTGCCCATAATAATAATAAAACACACCCATAATTTAAATAGTCCTAAAATCAGATAAAACATCCCAATATTAAAAGGCTTTCACGGCCGGAGTTCATTAGTTGCTATAGATTTTCCGGGTTGTGTGGCCGTGGTCTTGGCATTGTAGAACCTGACGTTTCGCCAGGAACTGTGACTGGCATCCTCAGAGGTATAACACAGAAAGATGGAGTACTCTCTGTGTCATGGACTTCCGTGGTATAAGTCAAGGACACAGAGAGTGCTCCATCTTTCTGTGTTATACCTCAGGATGCCAGTCACAGTTACTGGCAAAATGTCAAGTCCTACAATGCCAAGACTGTGGCCACACACCCCGGAACAGCAGTTAATGACAATGATTAAATGATGGCGATCGACCTTCAGTATTTCGCCATAGTGGTCAGCCCATTGATCTAATCTTTGTGCAGCCGGCACAGGTTGTTCTAATGCATTTAAGTATTATTTGCCGTGTTTATTTTAGGTTACTGTTGTACTGTTTAACTGTTTATCTCAATTAAAAAAAAGAAAAGATAGAGGTCCCCAAAGTGGTGTG
The DNA here is from genome assembly GCF_001447785.1 of Gekko japonicus. NCBI lineage: Eukaryota > Metazoa > Chordata > Lepidosauria > Squamata > Gekkonidae > Gekko > Gekko japonicus. The sequence goes on from NW_015161090.1 coordinate 3,482, forward strand.
CATTGCCGACAACTTTCTTGATGCCCACCAAGTGTTTTCAGAATGTGGGCAGGGCCAAGGTGGGGCTTTTGCCTAGCCAGGCTTGCATTTGCCCCCTGGAGATCTGATTAGCTGAGCAGGAGAAGGATATTCACTGTGCGACTTGAGGTCAGCTGCGGTAGCCATTGGATGGATGGCTCCGCCTCCCACAGCAGCCATTTGGTGCCGCAGTTCGGTGTAGTGGTTAAGTGAGTGGACTCTAACCTGGGAGAGCCAGGTTTGATTCCCCACTCCTCCACTTGCACCTGGCTGGATGACCTTGGGCAAGCCATCGTTCTGTCAGAGCTGTTCTCTCAAGGGCAGTTCTCTCAGAGCTCTCTCAGCCCCACCTACCTCACAGGGTGTCTCTTGTGGGGAGGGGAAGGGGAAGAAGATTGAAAGCCACTCTGAGTGAAGGGCGGGGCATAAATCCAATCTCCTCCTCCTCCTCCTCCATTTGATGGCTGCACACACCACGCTGGGTCAGAATTCCAAAGGTGCCCATGAGCTCAATGAAGTTGGGGACCACTGGTCTGATCCAGTAGGGCTCTTCTGGTGTTCTTATCAGTGGAAGGCCTCGGCCTCTCTGCCCTGTTGTTAGCCCCCCAGAGGAACTGGTTGGCCACTGTGTGAGACGGGATGCTGGACTAGATGGACCCTCCCTGGTCTGATCCAGCAGGGCTCTTCTGAGGTTCTTATCCGGGGAAGGCCTCGGCCTCTCTGCCCTGTTGTTAGCCCCCCAGAGGAACTGGTTGGCCACTGTGTGAGACGGGATGCTGGACTAGATGGACCCTCCCTGGTCTGATCCAGCAGGGCTCTTCTGAGGTTCTTATCCGGGGAAGGCCTCGGCCTCTCTGCCCTGTTGTTAGCCCCCCAGAGGAACTGGTTGGCCACTGTGTGAGACGGGATGCTGGACTAGATGGACCCTCCCTGGTCTGATCCAGCAGGGCTCTTCTGAGGTTCTTATCCGGGGAAGGCCTCGGCCTCTCTGCCCTGTTGTTAGCCCCCCAGAGGAACTGGTTGGCCACTGTGTGAGACGGGATGCTGGACTAGATGGACCCTCCCTGGTCTGATCCAGCAGGGCTCTTCTTAAGTTCTTAAAATGGCTGCCTCCTTCCTTAAGCTTTTTTAAAAAAACCTGAAGATGTTTTCTTAAGCGGCAAGGCAGGCTAGAAGGTTCCTCCTTGAATGGCTGATGTCTACCAGCTTCCCACCACCACCCCCAGGAGAGAGTGAAGGAATGGGAGAACCCCATGTAAGGAGACAGTGGAGTTTTGCAATTTGGGTGATACAAAGGAAGCTTGGCAGGGGAGACTGCTTGCTGGGGTGGGGTGGGGGACAGGACTGGACGGCATGTTCACAATTAGCAGACTTCGTCCGTCTGGGTGTCCGTCTGCTCCTGTCTCCTCCGTTTGTCGAGAAGCCCATTTTTAGAAGAACAGCAACCTTTCATAGGCAAATTGACAGAGGCGCTCTTTGGAGATGAAAAAAAGCAAATTAATCTCAACCGCGCAGCAATATTTCCCCTCCCTCTCCGTGCAAATTGTGTAGCGCGCGCGCGCCTTCCAGTTAATTAACCTGTCTGCTTTGCCTGCACACAAAGGGAAGGTCGCCTGCTCACGGGGATGCCACCGCAAGGTGCAATTTGCACCCGAACAACTGAGGGCTTGCGTCCCCAGGTTAATTAGTTTTGTTGACATCTCCTTCTTGGCAGACACGAATTGGACGCTGTTTGTCCAGCCGGATGCAGTAGAATGGCCGAAAGAGGGGAAAGCTTCACGGAGAAGGGAGAATTTTAGTAAACGCAACTTCTCAAACCAAGAAAAGCCCCCGCTGGATTAAATGAAGGGTTCCAGTTTGGTGTCGTGGTTAGGAGTGCGGACTCTGATCTCGGACAACCGGGTTTGATTTCCCCACTCCTCCCCATGCAGCTGCTGGTGTGACTTTGGGTCAGTCGCAAGTTCTCTCAGAGCTGTTCTCTCAAGGGCAGTCCTCGGGAGAGCTCTCGCAGCCCCGCCTACCTCACAGGGTGCCTGTTGTGGGGAGGGGAAGGGAAAGGAGAAAGTCAGCCGCTCTGAGACTCCTTTGAGTAGTGAAGGGCGGGATATAAATCCAATCTCCTCCTCTTCCTCCCCCTCCTCTTCTTCTTCCAACAGGAGCTCACAAACATTACATGAAAGCAATGTCTTTCTCCTGCTCTTTTCCCCAAATCACGGAGCAGATCAATAAACTCTTCACAGCAAGCTGTTGTTAAAAGCAGGGCCTTAGAGAGCACAGTGGTGACCCTGGTAGCCAAGGCACACAAATAACTTGTGGCGGCAGAGAATTCCACACTTCCTTCAGTCTGTCTCAACCAGTGTATGAAGGATGACAGAAACCCACCAATTCTGCAGAATCCCTTATTCCCAGGGTTGTTTTTTTTAAAAAACCTTACAATTGCACGGTTCGTATCCTGTAACCTACCTTGAGTCTCAGCCAGGGGTCATTTCGTAGGAAAAGAGGTGCAGGAGCTCATGAGCACAACTCATTAGCATAACTTATTTGCATATGCCACACCCCCTGACATCACCGGAAGTGTGGCAGAAGGCACCGCCCACCGCTCAGGCTCCACTGGACTGTTTTGGATCGCTAGCTATTGGGGGGGGGGGCAAACATGCAGATCTGTCCTGGCAGAGGAGGGAGAGCTTATACCTGAATAAAACTTGGTCTTAAAGGTTCCACTGGACTGTTTTGGACCGGGGGACTGGGGGGGGGCTCTGCAACTTACCTGGCTGCTTCTTGTTCTGACTGAGGGCTGCTGGGAGCAGGGGGTGGG
>NW_015161090.1:6520-6717 GCF_001447785.1 Gekko japonicus
CAACTTTAATGCCAGCAGCTCACAAAGTAGAATTTTTGTTGACAAGACTCCACAGCTTAGAGGGAACATTGCTCCTCACGGAGCCCCAAGCGGAGAAACGTGGAGAAACGACGGCTGAGGGGTGACATGATCGAGGTATATAAGATTACGCATGGGACAGAGGAGGTCAAGAAAGTGGTACTTTTCTCCCTTTCTCA
>NW_015161091.1:0-1692 GCF_001447785.1 Gekko japonicus
AGCTCTAGTGCGAAATCAGCCTATGTCTCTGATACCAACAATGGAGAGGAGTGGGCAGAAGTACCAAATTCCTCTCAGGAGGGTAACAAAGATACAAATGGGGCCAATTCCAGAATTACTGGCAACGCTCAAGTCAATTATGTCTAACTGACTGCTAAAACCGTGGACTATATATTCGAAAGAATAAAGTCAATTGAAATTAAAATTGATCGACTTTTTTAGACAGTTTTTAAATGTTCTGGTGTTCACTCAGAATCTACCAGGCTCCCTTCAGGAATCTGTGCTGCATCAGCCTTTCCACCACGGAGGTCAGACAGGGCAACAGAAATTGCAGAAAAGCAACAAGCGGAAAAGGGCCATTTCCAGCTGAAGTTACAGCCCTGTAAAATATGTATAAAGGTAAAGGTTTCCCTTGCTCAAAAGCTAGTCGAATCCAACTCTAGGGGGCGGTGCTCATCTCTGTTCCCAAGCTGAAGAGCCAGCGCTGTCCAAAGACGTTTCCATGGTCATGTGGCCAGCATGACTAAATGCCAAGGTGCATGGAACGCTGTTACCTTCCCGCTGAAGTGGTACCTATTTATCTACTTGCAATTTCTTGCTTTTGAACTGCTAGGCCGAGAGATGGGAGCTCACTCTGTCACGCGGCACTAGGGTCTACAATGCTACAATGGCCAAACACTGTTTTGGTGAGAGAATATCCTCAATTGATTGAATTCAGGTGGAGCCTCTCTAGTGAATCAGGTGCAAAGAGTTTTGCTTACATTTGGTAGTGCCAGGATTCCCAGAAAATTGTTGTTCCAGCACATCCGCAAAGAAAAGGAGGTTCTGTTGTTGATGAAGTACATAACAACACAGCCTCACAACCCCTTCTCAAAGAAAATGTGGAACACGTGCGGATGGTCAGATCCAAATTCAAGAAAAAATTCCCTGAAATAAGTGCCCACGTCAGCTGGGGATTCAACTCACCGGGAAACAGTGGCAATGCTGAGGTGTGGGAAAAGTCTGTGTGAGACAAGATACTGGACTATGTGGACCACTAGTCTGATCTAGCAGGGTTATTCTTATGCTCTTATGGGTACAGAGATAAGAACATAAGAGAAGCCATGTTGGATCAGGCCAGTGGCCCATCCAGTCCCAACTCTCTGTGTCACACAGTGCCCAAAACCCAGGTGTCATCAGGAGGTCCACCATGGGGCCAGAACTCCAGAAACCCTCACACTGTTGCCCCCAAGTACCAAGAATACAGAGCATCACTGCCCCAGACATAGACCAATTTCCCACGAGCAGCTGCACTGCCCTCACTCTTCCCCCGATTGTATTCGTCAGTTTCCTACTACTTGCTGCGTGGCCGCATTTTGACCTGCAGCATCCTCCGATTTCCACTGCATCTTCTAGATCCTTGTTTTTTGAGATCGAGAAGATGCGGGGAAAATTAGGGGATGCTGCAGGTCAAAATGCAGCCACGCAGCAAGTAGTGGGAAATTGTTGAATACAATCGGGGGAAGAGAAAAACGAGGGTGGTGCGGCTGCTTGTGGGAAATCAGTCATAGTGTTCCATCTGTATGGAGTGGCTAATAGCCATTGATGGACCTCTGCTCCATATGTTTATCCAATCCCCTAGTGATGCTTTGTATGCATGTAGCTGCCACCACTTCCTGTAGCAGTGAATACTACGTGTTAATTACTCTTTAG
>NW_015161091.1:4474-6436 GCF_001447785.1 Gekko japonicus
CCAGACTAGTACCAAGCCCTGCGGTACCCCACCACTTACCATCTTCCACTGTGAAAACTGCCCATTTATACTCACTTTATATTTCCTGCTAATTAACCAGTTCTTATTTCACAAGAGGACTTGTCCTCTTATCCCATGTCTGCTGAGTTTACTTAGGAGCCTTTGATGAGGAACTTTATCAAAAAGTTTTCTGGAAGTCTAGGTAAACAATATCTACCAGGTCACCCTTGTCCACATATTTGTTTACCCCTTCAAAGAACTCTAAAGGTTAGTGAGACAAGATCTTCCCTTACAGAAGCCATGCTGATTTCTTCCTAAATAGCTTTTGTTCAACATCTTTTTTGGGCACCATAAAATAACGGGGGTAAAACCTGTGTTGTCGTGCTGGTGGGACTGGTTCTATAGCTTTTTTTTTTTTTTTTTTTAAAGAAGGGGGTTACATTAGCTACCTTATAGTCCTTGGGAATGGAGGCAGATTTTAGTGATAGACTGCATATTTTTGTCAGGAGAGCCACAAGTTCACATTTGAGTTCTTTCAGAACTCTTGGCTGTATGCCATCTGGGCCTGGTGATTTGTCAGTTTTATTTGTCCAGCAGTTGTAGGACCTCCTCTCTTGTCACCTCAATCCAACTCAGGTCTTTTGACATCCCTCCTGAAATCAGTGCTTTGGGAGTGGGCAAGCACCTCCCATCTTCCACAGTGAAGACAGGCAAAAAATGCATTCAGGTTATCTGCCATTTCCCTATCATCCTTTAGTAACCCTTTCACTCCTTGGTCATCCAAAGGCCCCACTGTCTCCCTGGCTGGTTTTCTACTTCTAATGTATTTTAATAAATTTTTATTGTTGGTCTTTATGTTTTTTGCAATATATTCCCCATAGTCCCTTTTTTCCTGTCTGATCACTGAGCTGCATTTTATTTTCCAAAGCCTGTGCTCTTTTATTTACCTCACGCAGACTAGCCTTCCACTGCTTAAAGGAATCCTTTTTAACTTTTACTGCTTCTACTATTTTGTTTATTAACCATGCAGACATTTTTATACCTATTGACACCTTCCTAATCTGTGGTATACATTTTATCTGAGCTTCCAGTACTGTTGGTTTTAAATCGTCTCCAAGCTTCCAAAAGAGATTTGACCCTCCTTACCTTTCCTTTCAGTTTCTTCTTCACAAACCCCCTTATTTGAGAGAACTTACCCCTTCTAAAGTTAAATGTGGTTGTGTTGGTCATTTTAGGTAACTCCCTATTTACATAAATGCTAAACTTAAGAGTATTATAGTCACTGTTCCCAACCAGTTCTATCAAGTTTATGTCTCTCACAGGTCTTGAGCATTACTTAGGACCTGTGGTAAGAAATTTCAGAAAAGATGGAAGGTTTGGGTTTAAAATGAACCAAACAGTTTATGAAATTCATATACATCTGTCTCTGCCCTTGCTAGCAGACAGCCTCGGCCTGTTTGAATCAAAGCCCATGATTCTTTTGCAAGCCCTTTTTTCCCAGAAGGATCTCTTTCTTGGAATTCTTTTGCTGTTTTTAGATCATTCTAATTTGTTGGTATCGGGTTGGGGTGGTGGTCGGGATAGATGTGCAAAGCCGAGCTCTGAGGCCTAAGGTTATTTATTAGATTTTTTCCCCACAGAACTACTGGAACTGTCTGTTTTATGAGTTCATCCTTTACTAAGAACTGTGTAATAACTCTGTGCAAGCTTGCTTGCATTCTCTGTTGATAAGGCTCTGAAAACCGAAAGTGAAAAGCCACAGCTGTAAATCTCTAAGTGAGGCTTTATTGGAACGATAAATCCTTCTGGGAGGCTTTAACACAAGAAATATTCCAATGTTGTGGCTGCCTTTAAAGGGTGTTGACAAAGATGAAGAAAAGCAAAAGCAAAAAAAGGTGTAGAAATAATTCTGTCTCTGAACTATCACCAACTTCCTGTCATAAATTGTCAAAATGTTGGAAC
>NW_015161091.1:6461-6724 GCF_001447785.1 Gekko japonicus
AGGTTTAGTTTATTGGAACATTTGGAAGATCCGAATTTCTCCTGGTAATTTGCAAGTATATCCATCAGAGCTACAAGATAAGGCCTCAGCTGAAAAAGAGGGAGAGGTTTCTATTGCCAGTTCAGGAAGTAATTTAGACATTGGTTCTTCAATACTTGCAACTGGAAGGGGGGCAAAGGGAGTTTCAAAAGCAGAATTGATTAAAATGGTAGGTGATCAGTGCCTCATTACAACGGAGACAGTTATATCTGTCTTTCAGCAAC
>NW_015161092.1:0-1111 GCF_001447785.1 Gekko japonicus
ACCCCTCCTTGCCCATCCACCTGTGTGCCCCACCTGCCTGTGTGCCCTTCCTCTGCCCACTGCCAAGATCTCCCACCACCTGAAGTCACAGCCAGGGTTCCCTCTAAGCTGAGTTAGTATGAGCTAGCTCACAGTTTTTTAGCCTCCGGCTCACACATTTTCCTCTTAGCTCAGGAAGGATGGCTCCAGGGCAAACTAATTTACGCAGTAGCCAAATCGCTCGCTCACAGCTTTAATGCCAGTAGCTCACAAAGTAGAATTTTTGCTCACCAGACTCCACAGCTTAGAGGGAACATTGGTCACAGCTGCCCACACCGCCTGCATGCCCTTTCCTCAATGGTGCTGGGTGGTCTGTACGCCCACGCATGCCACTGCTGAGTGCACCACCCACATGTCCTTCTTCCGCAGTAGTGAGCAGCTGGGAGCAAAGGTGAAAGAGTGGTTACCGATAGTGTTCCGGATTCGCTTCAAGGTGCTGGTGTTGACCTTTAAAGCCCTTTATGGTCAGGGACCTGCCTAACTGAGGGACCGCCTTTCCCCACATGTCCCCCCAGAGAGCATTGCGATCTGGAACACATAAGAACATAAGAGACGCCAATGTTGGATCAGGCCAAAGGCCCATCCAGTCCAACACTCTGTGTCACACAGTGGCCAGAAATACCAGTGCCATCAGGAGGTCCACCAGTGGGGCCAGGACATTAGAAGCCCTCCCGTGAAGACGGAGCTTTTTCGCCGGGCGTTTGAGTAAGAATGCTTTCATCGGTTATGTAACGTCTGCACTCTATTGTATGACACCGCCACTTTAAATGGTTTTAATTGTAAATGCTTGTATTTTATGGAGATGTATTTTAGGAGCTGCGGTGGCTCAAGAGGTTAAGACGCTGAACTGCAGGCTGTGGAAGGTCAGTAATTCAGCAGTTCGAGACCCGAGTGTGCCGCATGACGGAGTGAGCTCCCATCTCTAGTTCCAGCTCCTGCCAACCTAGCCGTTCGAAAGCAAGAAATTGCAAGTAGATAAAGATTACCTTCGGTGGGAAGGTAACAGCGTTCCGTGCGCCTTGGTGTTTAGTCATGCCGGCCACATGACCACGGAAACGTCTTCGGACAGCGC
>NW_015161092.1:4435-5756 GCF_001447785.1 Gekko japonicus
CGTGGTCATGTGGCCGGCATGACTAAACACCAAGGCTGTTACCTTCCCACTGAAGTAGTACCTATTTATCTACTTGCAATTTCTTGCTTTTGAACTGCTGAAGAGCCAGCGCTGTCCGAAGACGTTTCCGTGGTCATGTGGCCGGCATGACTAAACACCAAGGCTGTTACCTTCCCACTGAAGTGGTACCTATTTATCTACTTGCAATTTCTTGCTTTTGAACTGCTAGGTTGGCAGGAGCTGGGGCCAGAGACGGGAGCTCACTCCGTCATGCGGCACCCGGGTCTCGAACTCCTGAACTATGGACCTTCCACAGCCTACAGTTTAGCGTCTTAACCACTTGAGCCACCACAGCAATTTACTGTGCCATAAACTTAAATTGGATTTACATTCTGTATGGCATTATGTCCCATTTAAGTCCCTCCCTGTCCCAAACCCCGCCCTCTACCACCAAGATCTCCAAGTGTTTCCCAACCCGGAGTTGGCAACCCTAACCAACAATCCGGATTTCCACCCACAGCCCCAAAGCCATGGGAAAGCTGAACAACACTCCTCAAGCAAAAACAGAAACGAAATCTATTCTTTCTTTCTTTTTGCCTGGCAGAGTTCCTGTGTTATTAAAAATGAATGTGACAGGCAGAAGTCCAACAGGTGCAGTTCTCTTGGCAGAGATACCATGGGGGGAGGGCAACACAAAAAAGAAACGTCTGTCAAACGATTGTGGAACGATCAATACAATCACCACGCATACAAACCAGCCTCAGTCCCTGGCCATGGAGGGCCACCGGAACTGCTGCTTCATTACAGGCCTCTGTTGTTTTCAGAATCAACGGCGCGTATCCAAGGCCTACTGTTTCAATAAAATGATTTTCCTTTCAGGTTAGACCGAAGCTCCCTCGGCTCCGACATAATTGGTTATGAATTGAATCAACATGCATTTTGGACGCCAAAAATGAGATTTTAATTAATTTTCACTCGCCAGACGTTCAAAAACAAACCATCTCGCCTGACCCGTGTTGCTTTGCTCGCGGAAACACAGACTTGCTGGAGTTGATCCGTCAGTAGCAGAGTATTTGCTTCCTAAACACTGGCGTTTCCCGGCACTACATGCAAGGAAGAGCAATGCAGACATATGTTTACGAACACTCATGGGGGAAATGAGTGAAAGCAGCGACAGGCAGCACAGGTGTCAAATCTCATCCACAACCAGGGCTATTTTTGGGCAGGAACTGAGTTCCGGCTGGCTTCCAAGTTGGCCACGCCCAGCAGGAACTCATTAGCATAATAGGCCACACCCAACAGCAGAAACTCATTAGGATTG
>NW_015161092.1:5932-6863 GCF_001447785.1 Gekko japonicus
AGGGGGTGTGACACATGCAAATAAGTTATGCTAATTAGTTATGCTAATGAGCTCCTGCACCTCTTTTTCTACGAAATGACCCCTGGAAAGCAGCGACAGGCAGCACAGGTATCAAATCTCGCCCACAACACTTTCCCATTTGGCCTCAGAAAGCCCTTCATCCCAGGGACTAATAGTGCTGACAACTTTCTTGCAGGGCCTGGAAATCTCGCAGAATTACAGCTGATCTCCAGAGCACAGAAATCAGTTCCCTTCGAGAAAACACTTTAGAAGTAAGGATGGAAGGCAGCGCCGGGTAACCGCCAGGAGAGTTGTTGCAGGGGTGGGCAGTGTCTTGGGAGAAAAATTAAAAGGAAAATAACTTCCTGTCTACTTACAGGAAGTTCTGACCATAGAGTTCCCTGTGATTTCTGGAGCTATCCAGAAGTGACAAGGGTAGTTCTAGGATTCATCAGGAACTCTGTGATCAGAACTCAGGTTCCCAGGCCCCCCTGGCCACCAGCAGGGGATTGGGGATAGGGTTGCTAGACCCAGCTTGGGAAACTCCTGGAGATTTGGGGATGGAGCCTGGGGAGGAGAGAGACCTCAGTGGGGCACAATGCCGTAGAGTCCACCCTCCGAAGCATCCATCTGCTCCAGGGGAATCGATCCCTGTAGTCTGAAGATGAGCTGTAATTCCAGGGGATCCCCAGGTCCCACCTGGAGGCCAGCATCCCTATAAGAACTTCCTACACGTATATTTTTTAATTTTTTCTCTCCAGGACACACGCTCACCAGCAGCAGCCCCGCTTGGCCCCCAGGTTCCATCCGCTGACCAGGTGAGCATGCAAGGGCTGCAATTACCTGGAGATCTCCTGTCATAAGCAGGCAAATGAGAACTCTATTTGGAGGACAGACTCTATGGCAGAGGTGTCAAACATGCGGCCCGGGG
>NW_015161093.1:0-4387 GCF_001447785.1 Gekko japonicus
GACTGAACAACAACAAAAATTTTCTTTTCTAGCACTTGTGCGATGAGGGATGCAGATGTGGAAGAAGTTCCAGGGTGTCCAACATGTTCTGTACAAAATGCCCCATGGGGCGCACAGATAAAATGGTGCTGGGTGGAGTCAGGGTCAGGTTGCACCCAGCGTTTCTGGGTCAAAGCAAAACTTAAAGCATTAAACCCAACAGATATGGGCAGTGTTCCCTCTAAGCTGAGTTAGTGTGAGCTAGCTCACAGTTTTTTTAGCCTCCAGCTCACACATTTTTGTCATGGCTCAGGAAGGAGGGCTCCAGAGCGAACTGATTTATGCAGTAGCCAAATTGCCTGCTCCCAACTTTAATGCCAGTAGCTCACAAAGTAGGATTTTTGCTCACAAGACTCCACAGCCTAGCGGGAGCATTGGATATGGGGTGTCGAACACATGGCCGGCAGGGCTCGTATCCAGCCCACGAGCACCTGGCTCCCTCCTGCTTCCTTCTCCGGGGCTGCTGCTGCATCACAGCTCGCTTTTGCCCAGCTCCCTCTGCTGCTTTCTGCCTCCTTCCAAGCCAAGCCTCCTTTTTCTCCATTGGCTGAGGGCTCCTCCTTTGGGAGGAATGAAGGGGAAGGCAAAGAGCAAGAGAGAGTCAATTAAATTCAATTCAAATATCTTTTATTGGCATACAATATTAGAAGCATTTCCCAATAATACAATCCAAAAGAAATGATAAAATAGATAGTCGTGGCTATGTCAGGCCTAACTCAAGTTGTCACAAGCTAGATTTGACCATACAAAAGATGCCTGAATCATAAAATAAATTGGCATTCTAAACTTTTAAACTTAAGTTTTTAGACTTATAAATTAAGAATCATTAATATGATCAGGGTCACTCTTCCGTTTTATAAAACCATGGAGAAACTTAGCGGTCAGTTCAATGATCTCCGGATCTCGTGAAGCAAGGAGAATACATCCACAGAACCTGACTGAATAAAGAATTTGCTTATATCTCCCCTCAAGAATAGCAGAGGGGAGAACATTAAGACGGGCCAACAGATAAGCTCTACACATTTGCGGTGAAGTCAGGCAGAAAAAGTAATATGGTAGAGCACCAGAAAGGGGATAGGCCCACCTTACTGAGGAGCACCTTCCGGAGGCAAGGGCTCTGAGCTCTTGCAACTCTATAACAAGAGAGAGTCCCACCCGGGAGAGAGAGCAAAGTCTGAGTCCCGTGGCTCCTTTAAGACCAGAAATACCCAATGGAACAGGCTAAGAGCAGAGGGGGGGGGAAGCAGTTGTGGTTATGTTAACAATACAGGCCCCGGTCACATGGAGATTTTGCCATGCGAAAGGCACGAATGTCAGGTGGATTTTCGGGGCGTGATCACACCGCAACATCTGGGAAGCGTAGCGCACCCGTCACCAACCCGTGGCGCCCCGCCGAAGATGCGGAGTTTAAAAGTACCAAGGAAAGTGCACTAGTATCCAGAAAACGCGCGGCACAGGAGGGTATCTGATCGCGGGAGCGCTAGTATCCCGTGGCATCCGGCGCCCGTCCACCTCCCGTTGCAAACCGGGTGATTTCGTAAGCGCACAAACACGAAACTGAAAGCAGTGCTGCTCCGCGGCACTGCACATGCGCACAAATGTGAAACGCTTGTGTGATCGCACCGTGCCGCTTCTTTGCCACGCTGCAGGATCGCCGTGTGATCGCCAGCTAACAGCCAAAGCACGGAGACTCGGGGGACCGTGTGGTCGGGCTACCGCACTTTATTTTGCTCCGGGGCGAATAGCCAAGCCTCCCCCCTGTGTTATCTGGCCCGTGTGACCGGGGCCACAGATAACTTTGGGCACACCTAGCAATAAGCGAAATTAGCATTAGCATGTCCACAGCCTGGGGAACACCTACAAGATAACGACGCAGCTCTACCCCACCACCACACCTTAAAAAGGATATTATAGCTTTGGAAAAAGTGCAGAAAAGGGCAACTCGGATGATAGAAGGGTTGGAACACTTTCCCTATGAGGAAAGGTTAAGGCGCTTAGGGCTCATTAGCTTGGAGAAACGACGGCTGAGGGGTGACATGATCGAGGTTTATAAGATTATGCATGGGAAAGAGCGGGTAGAGAAAGAGGTACTTTTCTCCCTTTCTCACAATACAAGAACTCGTGGGCACTCCATGAAATTGCTGAGCGGTCGGGTTAGAACGGATAAAAGGAAGTACTTCTTCACCCAAAGAGTGATTAACACATGGAATTCACTGCCACAGGAAGTGGTGGGTGCTACAAGCATGGACAGCTTCAAAAGGGAATTAGATAAGCATATGGAGCAGAGGTCCATCAGTGGCTATTAGCCACAAGGTATAGCTAGGGGCTCTGGGGCAAGTGATGCTCTGTCTTCTTGGTCCTTGGGGAGGGGGGGTCAACAGTGGGAGGGCTTCTAGTGTCCTGGCCCCACTGGTGGACCTCCTGATGGCACTGGTATTTCTGGCCACTGTGTGATACAGAGTGTTGGACTGGATGGGCCTTTGGCCTGATCCAACATTGGCTTCTCTTATGTTCTTATATTCTTCTGAGTAGATATAAATCACCTGCCTGCCGTTTTGCTTCTCACCTCGACACAGAGAGTCCTCCATCTTTCTGTGTTGCCCCTCTGAGGATGCCAGTCACAGCTGCTGGCGAAACGTCAGGTCCTACAAGGCCAAGACCACGGCCACACAGCCCGGAAAAATCTACAACTAATAAGGGAAATATTCGTGCCATGTCTGATAAGGATGTTTGTGGCGGTGGTAAGTGATGTCAGATTGCAGCCAACTTATAGTGACCCTGTAGGCTTTTCAAGGCAAGAGACGTTCAGAGGCACACATTAGGGGTGTGTGGCCTAACATGCAAAGGAGTTCCTGCTACAAAAAAAGGCCCTGGGTTTTGACAAGGAAGGTAAACAGAATAAGGAGCAAAAGGTGGGTGTGGCTGGATGACCACACTTCTGGTAACACGGGTGTGCGGCCTCATATGCTAATGAGCTGTGCTGTCAGGGGTGTGGCCCAATATGCTAATGAGTTCCTGCTGTTGGGTGTGGCCTATTACGCTAATGAGTTCCTGCTGGGCTTTCAGCCCAAAGTTGCCTGCTCTCTCTCTCACACCTTCTCTCCTGCTACACATTTTTGCGTGGCATTCTGTTAGCCACAAAAAGGAAACATGCTGCATTCCCGGAGCGTAGCTCTACGACTGAGGGTTGCGGTTTCCAAGAGAATGTTGCCACCACGACAGCTGTGGAATTTTCGTTTCGGTATTTGGAGCCTGGAGTTAAATCGGATTTTTTCCCCCAGTGGTTCCAAGAACCTTTCAGAACAAGCATTAAAGGCAGCTTTCTACTGCTCAAGAGCAGAAGATAAACTGTATCTGATTTCAAAAAATATTAATCGCGGAGCGGCGTGTTCCTTCCAAGTTCCTTCCACAACATTTCCCCCTACATGTGCTGGACAACCCCGAGATGAAACAGAAGACGTGATCTCAACGCAGTTCATAATGATCTGGTTTGGAACGGGAATTTGGTCAGCTCCGAGCGCTTTGGAAGTCTTCCCAATCAAGTGTCGTTCCCCCGAGAAGTTCATTCGCTGCTCAGAATGTAAAAGGAGATCCTACTAGGTTCCGTGGCTTCCCCCATGTTCCTCTCTAGCACTTGGAAGGCTGGTGGCAGAAAAATGGGGAAACTGACCACAGCACTTCTGGTGAAAACCACAAGTGGTGATGGGAGTGATCAAGGGGGTGCTCTAGGATCAGTCCCAAACTCCCTGGTAGAGTTTTGGACAAGTCATAGACCATTGCCCCTCACATAACGATATCACTTCCTGTCTTTGACGAATCACAAGCCGTCATGCCTGCCTTAGTGACATCACTTCCTGTTTTCGATCACTCGTGAACCATTACTCCTGCCATAATGACACTACTTCCTGTTCTTTGCCGTAAGTGAGTTTGCACTCCTGCCTCTGCCTGCCAGTTCCTCTTGGGGTGCGTGTGTGTTGCGAACCATGCCTGGCAACTCTAGGTTCTATACATGCACATGCAAAATATCATTGCTTCAGCCTGTCATTGAAGTGCAAATAATACACAAATGGAGTGTCCGATCTTAGCTGAAGCCTTTCCCCCAAAACCTTGGACATCAGTTATAGCTCAGAAGGAGCTATGCAGATTTCCCCACTAGGGTGATTTTTCAGACTTCTCATAGCTGTGAGCAAGTCCAGGAAGCTCTTCAGCCCCGGGATTGAGAAAGCTGTGCAATCCCTGAGCTTGTCTCACCGAAGACCAGGAAGCTACCCAGCCTAGAAGAGCACAAACACACACAAAACCTTTATTGGCATGAAAGCAGAAAACATCATGGAAATAGCCTAGAAGA
>NW_015161093.1:5023-6507 GCF_001447785.1 Gekko japonicus
TCTTCTTCTTCTTCTTCTTCTTCTTTTTCTTCGTCTTCTTCTTCTTCGTCTTCTTCTTCTTCTTCTTCTTCTTCTTCGTCTTCTTCTTCTTCTTCTTCTTTTTCTTCGTCTTCTTCTTCTTCGTCTTCTTCTTCTTCTTCTTCTTCTTCTTCGTCTTCGTCTTCTTCGTCTTCTTCGTCTTCTTCTTCTTCACAACATCAGTACCCCATTACTGAAATTATTTGTTAACCCTTTTTTCTGACCAATCCAGGCAACATTCCTCTCAAAGAAGAGGAAGAGGAGGAGGAGATTATTGGATTTATACCCCGGCCTTCACTACCCAAGGGAGTCTCAGAGCGGCTTACAAACTCCTTTCCCTCCCCCTCCCCACAACAGACACCCTGTGAGGTCAGTGGGGCCGAGAGAGCTCTTTCGAGAACTTGTGACTGACCCAAGGTCATACCGGCATTTACTTGAAGGTTAGTCCCACGGTGCTCAGCACGGCTTGCTAGACACAGCCTGAATCCCTCCTTTTCCCCACTGATCTTGTGAGCCCCTGGGTCCCTTGATGTTTCCCCCCAGTCTGTTCTTGATGGTACCAGAGTACTCCTAACTTAGTAAGCAATTGGAATCTCTGATCTTTTCTCCTGACTTTCCCTAAAGGTAAGCATGACAAGAGCAGCAATCACTTCCCTGGGAGTCATCTCAGTGAATAATATAAGACTTACTTCTAAGTGGACCTGCTTAGGTTTGCTCCCCAAACAGTCCTAATTCTTCTACTTCTGTTGACCTTCATAATAGAGGGGAAAGCCAGTGTGGTGTTGTGGTTAGCGGGTCAGGCTAAGGTCTGGAAGGCCCAGCTCGAATCTCCATTCTGCCCTGGACGCTTGCTGGGTGACCTTGGGTCAGTCACGCTCTGTCAGCCTAATCTGCCTCACGAGGTTGTGGTGAGGATAAGAGGAGGACTATGTAAGCCACTCAGGGTCCCCATTGAGGCAAAAGGCGGGGTGAAGGTGGGGCCAGTTTGGTGTAGTGGTTAAGTGTGCGGACTCTAATCTGGGAGAACCGGGTTTGATTCCCCAACTCCTCCACATGCAGCTGTTGGGTGACCTTGGGCAAGCCATAGTTCTGTCAGAGCTGTTCTCTCAAGGGCAGCTCGAAAGAGCTCTCTCAGCCCCACCCACCTCACAGGGTGTCTGTTGTGGGGAGGGGAAGGGAAAGGAGTCTGTAAGCCGCTTGGAGACTCCAAGTGAAGGGCTGGGTATAAATCCAATCTCTTCTCTTCGTCTTCTTCTCTTCAAATGAAGTAGATTTTTTAAAAAACGTAGTGATTCAGTAAGCCTGTTCGCAGGACGGGCGGGGTAGAAATAGAATAGATAAATAAAATAAATAAATAAGTCTCGTTCCTCATGACCATTATTGTTTATCCCAGCTCTAACTTTCTCTTCAGCAACCATAGCACATTTTAGGATTGTATCTGGACCAACGCTCCCTCTAAGCTGTGG
>NW_015161094.1:0-6369 GCF_001447785.1 Gekko japonicus
TGCACATCGATTTTGCAGGACCATTCCAATGAAAAAAGTTCCTGATCGTAGTGGACTCATTTTCCAAATGGCTGGAAGTATCTACTATGTCCATCATTACTTTGGCCTCAATCATTAGAGCACTACGCTGCATATTCAGTACGCACGGACTGCCTGAGACCATCATGTCCGATGACGGGACTCAATTTACCTCGGCCGAATTCCAGCAGTTTATGGAGGCCAACTCGATTAGGCACATCACGGCCGCCCCGTTCCATCCGTCCACCAATGGACAAGCTGAACAAATGGTCCATACGACCAAGGACGTGTTGAAAAAGACTGGGATCACTGAATGGCTGATTTCATGCTTCAGCAACATATTACGCCACACTCAATGACAGGTCGCTGTCCAACGGAGCTCCTTATGCCCCACCGCTTGACAACTGTATTGGACTGGCTGCACCCCGACCTCACAGCTGACCAGCCACCGCAGCGAGAGGCTCCAGACCCCATCAGCTCATTCCAGTCTGGCGACCTTGTATACGCCAGGAACTACAGCGAGGGTCCATTGTGGGTGGAAGCAACAGTGACAGCCAGCACTGGACCAGTATCATACTTGGTTTCCACCGCTGAGGGGCGGAATCTGCACAGGCACCTTGGTCAGCTCCGGAGGCATTGGGTTTGAGAGGCAGAGACAGCAGACCCAGACAACCAGAGAGAGAACTGTGACAATTGCATCACACCCCAGATACCGTCAGAGGTGGAGCTGGCAACAGCAGCGCCACCTGTCGGCACAGGGCATGAGAACTTCCCCGGTACCAGGTGTGAGAACTCCTCCGACACACGGCCCAAGAATTTTCAGACACCGGCGCTGCCCAGTGAGCCAGGAACTCCCAGCACTCACTGTCCACTCGTACTCCGGGACATTGGTCCAAGCGACACCAGCCATGGAGCCGAAACACCTATGGTGGGACCGAGGCGCTCACAACACGTAAGGACTCGGCCCGCGAAATTACAGGACTATGTGTGCTGACTTAGGGAGGAGGGGTGTTATGTATTAAGTCGATAAAGCATTGATTTAGCTTAAGCACAGTTCCATTAGAACTTAGCATTACAGGGATTGACAAATAGGCCAATCTGAGAAGCCTTTGACTTTGGCAGGAACCAATCTCATTGGTTCCAAGCTCCATATTCCGATTGGTTGTTATCTGTTTGTGGGGTGTGGTTTTGCCCATTCAAATCATATATAAGTCAGCCTTGTTCTATGTGTTGGAAATGCATGTATTTACAAGGTCTGACAATCCAGTCATTATAGGGTTAACTTGTTTGCCTAGTATTGCTATTGTTTAGACTGACCTGGAAGGGATACCTGGCATTGAGCCAATGGGGAATTAGCCCCGGAAAAGTAGCTTCTATTGTGATACAGATTGGTTGGTTGTTTCAGGTGACTTCCTTTCTAGGGGTCGAGAAGAAGGACAGATTCTCCATTATCTCTGTGTTAGTGTTGAACTATAGGCAGCTTAGAAAATGTAGCTGTTAGATGTTCTGTTTATTTTGTAGTAACCCCGTGTACCTTTACCCTTAGAAATAAAGGTTTTTTAAAGCAAATCTCTTCTTTCCAATAGAGCAAGATCCATTGATACTCTGAGTAATTTAAATACTTTTGACTATTTTACAGCACTATGTATGTATGTCTAGTGTTGTTATGAGCTGAATAAAATGCAATCCCTTGTTTAAGAGCTGCCTCGATCTCAGTTCATAATAGAATCATAGAATCATAGAGTTGGAAGGTACCTCCAGGTAATCTACTCCAATCCCCTGCACATTGCGGGAAATTCACAAATATCTCCCCTCCTGGGCATGTAAGAAAGCAGCACAAGAACTAAGCCCTTCCTGCCCTCCCTCTCATTATCTGCCTAAGTTCACAGAATCAGCATTGCTGTCAGATGGCTTCTGCCCGAAAACCTCCAAAGAAGGAGAGCCCACCACCTCCCGAGGAAGCCTGTTCCACTGAGAAACTGCTCTAACAGTCAGGAAGTACTTCCTAACGTTTAGCCCAAAACTCTTTTGATCTCATTTAAACCCATTGGTTCTGGTCTGACCTTCTGGGGCAACAGAAAACAACTCGCCCCCTGGAGGTCCCTTCCAACTCTATGATTCTTAGCACAGGGTTTGTTTGTTTTTTTGTCTTCCCTATAACTCTGGTTGGTCCAGATGACCCTGGTTAGTAATTGGATTGGGGACCACCAAGGAAGTCCCTCCCACAGCTGCCAAAACCCAGTCCCTGAGAGACTTGCTGGAGTTTGTGGAGTGTAGCAGTTTGTAAGCCATATTTTCAAACTCTTCTTATGTAAGAAAACAAAAGTCTCACAACAGAAAAATAAAAAGCAGGCAAAATCAATATGGGTTTTAAAGACCAAAGGACATATGTACCAGGGATATCAAACATATGGCGAAACTTTAGTGGGAACGCTGACAAACTGCAGATTTAAACAAAAAGCACTTTTGAAAAATCTATGCATATTGGCATCACGATTCCAGATCTGTCCCAAGCAATCTGGGAAACATATTTCTCTTCTTTTCCGTGAATCTCAATGCTCGCTTTTAAAAAGGACAGCTGCTCAGCTATTTGAAAACCCCTGCTTTTTGGTCTCTGCAGCTTTTCACAGAGAGCAGGGGCTTAAACTTTAAATGCGTCATGAACTGATACAAACCAGTTGAGTTCATGAACCGGCATATAGGTTTGTCATTTGGTTCATGGTTCAGCCATGAACCACAAACCAAATTGAACTGCAAAAATGTGGTTTGTGCACATCCCTAAACCCTACCCTAAAATGGGAGATTAGAATAGAGGTGCTAGGACCACTACACCAAACTGGCTCTTTTGTGTGCAAGCACACTTCTTCAGATACATTGAAGTGGAGGTTGCCAGCCCATACATATAAATAGAGGGTGAGCAGCAAATTAGCACCCAGTGTAATAAATTTATTTATTTATTTATTTATTTATTTATTTTTTGGATTTATATCCCGCCCTCCCCGAAGTCTCAGGGCGGCTAACAACGAGGCACAAGTGCCAGAGTTAAAACAGATAAAACAGCCTAAAACAGTAAAACAATATAATACAACAACAAAGTGTCAGTGCTCCATTTATCACAAGATGGTGTAGATCTTAATCCAATGGCAATTGGTCCCGCAACCTGTCATCCCCTCTCCTTCCAGGGTCACCTCGCACCCAGATGGAACCACATATTAGTGGAAGTGGTGCGATGCTGCATACATATCGGTGGTGGAATTGTAGTGGCAGCGGTTCCTACTCGGAAGCTTGGCGGAAGAGCTCCATCTTACAGGCCCTGCAAAACTGAGAAAGGTCCCACAGGGCCCGGATCTCCTCCGGGAGCTCCTTCCACCAGGTAGGAGCCGCCACCGAAAATGCCCTGGCTCTAGTAACAGCAAATTTAATATCCCTGGGGCCTGGAATTTCCAGGAGATGTTGACTCCCCGACCGTAGTGCCCTTGGGAGAACATATTAGGTAAGCCGGACCCTGGCCATACAGGACTTTAAAGGTAAGAACCAGCACTTTGAAGTGGATCCGGTATGCTATTGGTAGCCAGTGCAGCGCTTTCAGCACAGGCCGAATGTGATCCCTCCTAGAGAGACCCTTCAACAGCCTGGCTGCAGCATTCTGCACTAGCTGCAGCTTCCAGATCTGCGACAAAGGCAGCCCCAAGTAGAGAGCATTACAGTAGTCTAACCTCGAGGTGACCGTCGCATGGATCACTGTGGCCAGGTCATCGCGGTCAAGGAAGGGGACCAACTGCCGAGCCAGCCGATTATGATAAAAGGCTGATTTGGCAGTGGCTGCCACCTGGGCTTCCATTGTTAGAGAGGAGTCCAGGAGCACACCCAAACTCCTAACCTCCGATGCTGGCACCAAAGGCACCTCATCGAAGGTCGGGAATGGGAGCCCCAGCCCTAAACCAGTCCGACTCAGGCCCAGGACCTCCGTCTTTGCCGGGTTTAGTTTCTACCAGCTCAGTCTGAGCCACCCAGCCACAGCCTGTAATGCCCGATGAAGGTTATCCAGGGCAGAGCTCGACTGGCCGCCTAACATCAGATAGAGCTGGGTGTCATCCGCATATTGATGACACCCAAGCCCACAACTCCGGGCAATCTGGGCAAGGGGGCACATGTAGATGTTAAACAACATCGGGGACAGCACAGCCCCCTGTGGCACCCCACATTCAAGGGGATGTCTCTGGGACCGCTGGTCCCCTATCGCCATCCTTTGTCCACGACCTTGGACAAAAGAGGCAAACCATTGAAGGGCAAGCCCCTGAATCCCCACGTCGGCAAGGCGCTGGGTCAGCAACTGGTGGTCGACCATGTCAAATGCGGCCGACAGATCTAACAACACCAGTGCTGCCACACCACCCCGATCCAAATGCCTATGGAGGTCTTCAGTCAGGGTGACCAGCACCGTCTCTGTCCTATGACCTGGGCGGAAGCCGGACTGGAAGGGATCGCAGACAGAAGTATCATCCAGAAAGCCCTGTAGCTGTAACGCCACCGCTCTCTCAATAAGTTTGCCCAAATAGGGCAAATTGGACACCGGCCGATAGTTGGCCGATTCGGCTGGGTCCAAAGATGGCTTTTTCAAGAGAGGGCGGAGCATCGCTTCCTTGAGTGCCTCAGGGAACTGTCCCTCCAAGAGGGACGTGTTGATAATCTCCCGCAGGACACCTCGAAATCCCTCATGGCACACTTATTTGACAGATGGCCCTTGAATCTGCCAAACAACTTTAATATGCTGTGTGCTAACTTGCTGCTCTCCCTCTCCTTATATGTATGGACTGGAAACTTCCACTTCAATAAATTCTGCTGTTTGTCTAAGAGGTCATATTCCTAAATATTTATACCTGTGAGATGTTTCCAGTGTAAGCAATATAGTCCGCAAACGAGCTGACTTATCAAAGTCTACCTCGGTGATCTGAGCTAGGGAGAGGTTGATGGCATTTCAAAGCAGGTGACCGGAATGAATTGATCTGAATTGACTTGATTAGATCTAGGGATGGAAGATTAGGAGAGACTTTATCTTCTGGATGCTTTGGGGGAAATCGCATTAGCTGATTAAACACCACCAACTACTTTGGAGGGGGCGAGTGAGGAAGGGATTATGAGTTGGAGCAATTTTGTATTCCAAGTAGGGAGATTGCATTAAAGAAGGAATATAAGGGGGTGGGGGTGGGGGCATATACTGGAATCAGAATTATTTCATGAGATCACATTAACTGAACCAAAAGAGGAGGACGGTTGTATGAACACATAATTCCCTGCACCCCTCAAACAGTGCCTTCTGATAACCTATATATTACATTTTAATTTTATTGCTTCATTTCTACCCCACCTTTCTCTCCAGTGGGGCCTCTGAGTGGCTTACATTGCTCTTGTCTCCTCCATTTTATCCTCACAAAAACCCTGGTGACTTCTGGTGACCCCTAGTGGGGCTAGGACATTTCAGAGACATAGCTTGATAACCTTCCCCTGCATCCCCGGACCCGGTGTTTCTTGGAGTCGCCCTTGGAGTCACCCTTCCAAGTACTTGCCCGGGTTGGTCCCGCTTATCTTCCAAGATCTGATGAGATCATAGAATCATAGAATGTTAGAGTTGGAAGGGATCTTGCAGGTCATCTAGTCCAACCCCCTGCACTCTGCAGGATTATAGCCGAAAGATAGCCCTACAACATACCCAAAAGATGGTCGTCCAGCCTCTGCTTGAAAACATCCAGTGAAGGAGAATCCACCACCTCTCGAGCTTGCACTGCCCAATGCTCAAATCTTTTTCTTGGTCCTACTAAAATGTGACAGAATAATGAGAGAGAAGAATGGAACTCTTACTCAAAGAGGCAGTCTCCTATTTAATTGGGGAAATTAGCTTATGGCGTGAGAGGTGGGTAACTGGGATCTCCACCAATGTATAATGGGACTTCCCCCCTTTAAGACAACTTTCAAAGTAAACCAGGCAGATGTTGAACAAGAAAGGTTTTAATTAAAAAATAATAAAAAGATAAAGCACATATACAAACATACTGAAAACACACAAGGCTAACTAAGGAAATCAGGGAGGAAATGGGAGAAAGCCATTTTAGGGGAAGGCTATAATTACCAGCCTCTTAAAAAAGGTCCATAGAAGCAACAAAACAACCAGCATTTCACAGTGAAAATGAGAGGAAAAATGAACCAATGGATTGGGGATGTGATGTTTTAGATCAAAAACACACAAACACTTCTATGGAGCAGGATGCAACAATTTACAGGGCAAAATGTTCCCTGGGGCAAGCTGACAATGGGTTTTTCAGAAGTGGACCAGAGGTCATTTTGGGGGGGATC
>NW_015161095.1:0-687 GCF_001447785.1 Gekko japonicus
TCTCAGACAAGGGAATTCCTCAGTCTTAATGTGTCTTCACTCCAAGATGGTCCCTCTGAATCTTTTCACTCCTCACGTACACACACACACACACACACCCTCGATCAGCCTTTACCAAATGGCTCTTACCTTCTGATTCAGCTTTCCCATCATTTAGCACTTTCTGCCGGTGACTCAGCTTGCAAGGTTCCCCTTCTGGCTTGTGCAGTCTAGCTGGACTGACTCTATAATGAGGCCAGATGGAACAGTGGCTTCAGGCAGGATGGATGGGGATGGCAACAGTTTGCCCCCAGCCCACCAGCCAGGATCTGCAGCAGGATCCCCACTGGGCATGCACGCCTTTGGGCTGTCTTTAAATGGAAGGCATGTGAGCTGCTCTGAGAGACAGAGGTGATGATGGGGCAGTGTCATTTCTGTCTCCAGCCCTGTGAAAGTTTTCTGAGCAGTGCTAAATGGATCCATGGGTCCCACCAGGGCTATTTTTGGGCAGGAACGCACAGGAACGGAGTTCCGGCTGGCTTCAGAGTTGGCCACGCCCACTACAGCCAAAACCTCTGCGTGTGCCTGGCTACAGAGGGAAGGCCTGGAGAGCAAAACCCCCCGTGACTCCAAGGCGGGTAAGCTGGGGGGGGGGCTCTGGAAGGATCGGGGTAGCATTTAAAAGCCTCCCTGTGCCTTCCCCGGCCT
>NW_015161095.1:1744-6598 GCF_001447785.1 Gekko japonicus
ACCCCCCAAAGCTGCGTCAATGGAACTGACGTGCGACGTTGCTCATGTTGGGGGCGTGGCCCAGATCGTCGGGGGGAACACCATATGGTTTCCCCCCCGACGATCTGGGCCATGCCCCCAATGTGAGTGACGTGGTTGCGTCACCACTGGTGATGCAGCTTTGGGGGGCAGAGTTCCCTCCGGGGCCCGATTCCGCCGCGGCAGAAATTGGACCTCCAAAGCGGGGGTTTCCCCGCTCCCCACCCCCACTTGGCAGCCCTAGCCTTTACCCTCCAGCCAGGTGGCCAACAGGAAGCTCAGGCTAGATGCTGTGAAGATCAGCACACAGCCTGGAAACTTGGCCATGAGGTCAATGAAGATGCCCTGTGGTTGCACCAGGAGATGTTCAGGCTGCAGAAGTGATGCCTGTTGTGGTAGACTTGTGGCTCCTCCCAATGGGCAATGAGGGCGATGTGTGTGTTGTCCATGGCCCTGAAGAAATTGGAGAAGCCCATGAAAGTTGTGAAGCCAGCTTGGATGGGTGCCAGCTTGGTCTCCTCCCCAGGGAAGTGCACATGCTCCTGCAGGTGGCCCAGCATGGCATCCAGGAAGCTGTGCAGGTAGCATCTCACTAATAACCGGGACACTTCCAAGACTTCAGCCATGATCTCTTTGAAAGAGCCACTGACTAGGAATTGGAGGAGAACTAGCACCTTCTGCAGGACATGGATGATTGGGGGGGCTGGCCCTGGAGTGCTGGGCCAAGCTCCTCACATATGGCTTTGATGGCTGAGTGTTCAGGTGGAACCAGTCCAGGAAAGTAGTGTTGGACAGCTGCATCATTCTGATGCAAGCCTCCCTTTCACCTCCCCCCTTTCTCAGGGGCTTTGCCCACATGGCATGTTCCTGCTGCCCAGTTTCCATTGTGCCTGTGGAGGGGGGTGGGGTACATTCCAGCTTGGTGCCAGGTCCTGTGTTCAGGTGGCATGGCCATGGTGGCATCTGGCAGTTTCGATGGCCACTGCTAGTCTAACAGAACTGAGTCAGAGTAGACATTTCTACATGGGTTGGTGGCAGAGCAAACCAGTGTGGCCCTTGCCACCAACATCTACTGCTTTCCAATGCATGTGTGCCCTCGTGGCCCAGGTTGTCCCGTACAAATGGACGGTGGAGGAGGTGTGTGGTGATACTCATGGCATGACCAGGCATGCCACCCAGCTGATCAAATCTGCTCCCCCTGGCCCCTTCACCCTGACGTTTGCTGCTGACATTGTGGACCATCTTTGCCCCCTAACTCAGAGGTGTCGAACTCATTTGTCACAAGGGCCGGATCTGACATAAATGTCACTGGGTTGGGCCATGCATGCCATAAAATGTAATGCCAGGTACCAGTGCTATAAACTATGTGAAGGACTGCAGCTCATTGCTCCGTGTTGGTGTATCCTCACTGCAAGGTGTCATGGGCTGGGAGGGTTGTGCAAAGGAAAACCCAAATTGACAGACTGGAGAGCCAGTGGTGCAGCCCTTGGCAGATGCTCCCATCCTGCTTGACTGCTGCAGACGGGTTTGTCCCACCATGTGGAAGCCACAATCAGAGGGGCTCTGCCCGTTCCCCTCCCGAGCAGTCTCCTGTTCCCTTCCTGGCGCTAGTTGCTCGCGGGCCACATAAGAGCCCTGGACGGGCCGGTTCCGGCCCCTGGGCCTTACGTTTGACACCCCTGTGTTAGGGTCTGGCTCAGGCTCCCCAAAGTGGTGCCTGCCAGCACCTTCCCGGGTGCCTACCACATGTTTTTGGAAAGTGGGCGGGATCATGTAGGGCTTTGGCCCAGCAAGGTTTTTGATTGGCCACTGGACACTTGATTGCTTGTGTGACTGGAATCTTCGCTGTGTGACTGAAAATAAACGATGGCAGCCATTTTGTGGGTGGTGGCCTCCCACGGTAGCCATTTTGTGGATGCGCCCACCTTCCTGTGTCAGAATTCCAAAGGTGCCCACAAGCTCAAAACGCTTGGGTACCCCAATCCAGATTGCAACATGGCAACTTTAGACCAGCAGCTCATTTTAATCTTGCAGGAGTAACAACCATGGCACAATCCTGGCCCAGTGTCCTTGAAGCTCTGCAGCCTGGCAGTGCATAGATTTGGACCCAGAAAGTGGTTTGCGCTGTCTTCTTTCTGACGAATGGTGCCAAAGTCTCACAGCTGACCCGAGGGCAGGACCGTACCCTGAGAGGTGGCACCTGTGCCTTAAATATCTGTTCCACAGGCAGAAATTCAATATATGGGATCTTCCCCAGCTGGAAAGGAACAGAAGCTGCTGAATTTGGGAACTGCTGAACAGTCTACCTGCTGTGTTGCTGTTCCGATGCTAGAGAGCTGGTGGGTCTGCTGATTGCAGACCCGTTCTTTAAAAGAAAGGGAAGTGAATGAAAGAAGTAGAGTGGGTGATAGTTTATTGCTGTGGACGAGAAGAACCACTGAGTAGCTACAAGGCTGGTTTTTAATACAGCTCCTGTATTCTCCTCCCCTTCTGCCTTCATCCAAGGGTTGCCCAATTCCAGGCGAGAGATTTGGTGGCATTTGGGGAGGGTGGCATTTGGGGAGGAGGGGCCTGGAGAGGGGGGGGGTGGCTGCAGGCCAGCCGATCAGGGGCACGGAAACACCAGCTCCCTGCAGTTAACTCCCTGCAGGGAGCAGGCGTGTGCCGGATCTTCGCAGAGGTCAGACGCACGGGTAAATGCCAGCTCCCTGCAGTCAAAGGGGCCCCTGTTGGGCAGGACGTCCCCAATGTGATGACGTCACATTGGGGATGCCCCGCCCCCTCCAAGAACGTCCCCCGCTGGGGGGGGGGAGATAGGACTTGGCAACCCTAGTTGTGATTCTGTGAGATCTCCAGACCCCACCGAAAGGCTGCAACCCTACACCACCCTCTAAAAGGGAAAAGAACACTCTTGTGTTCCTGGGGGGCCATGGGGGGGGCCGTCATAGCCACAGGCCCTGCGCCACAGAGGAGGCTGATCTGCCCGCTGCCTCTCATTGATCTAGGCCTGAACGAATAGCACAGAGTGTCTTTTGTAATTGTGTGGGTGAATCACGCCTAGCTTCTTCCTCTGGTTCTACTTTGGTGCCCTCAATAGCGGCCTGACATGCTGGACATTCAACAGGGAACATTCCTTCCAGCGTAGTGACTATGGGACGGGGCAAAATGGTGACATTTCTGTGCAACTGAGTCAGGAGAAGAAGTGTGAAAACAGCAACTGGCTGCTGCATCTAATAGATCTCCACTGGGCTAGACCGTCGTTCAGCTGTTGTGCGTGTAGCTCTCTGAGAGGGAGATCAGACTCGCGGGCAAAGGCCCAGACCTGCCGCAGAGCTCATAGTCGAGTTCCTTGGGCCAGCAGGCGGCCGGGCAACTTCACTAACTAGAGTGGTGACTGAGAGACCCTCACAATCTACCAGTGTGCATTTAAGTCTGAAAAGCAAAAGCACAGACTCAGGATCTATTCTGCATATGATGCTTCTGAAGAACAAACTGTAGCCACTCAGCAGCTGTGGGGAATGTCGGGGTGGTGGTGGTGGTGTAGGGTTGCCAGGGCGGCGTCCTGCTGACACCTCCCCGACCCCCGCTTGGTAGGGATGACACCTCCCCGACCCCCACATCAATCGCGTGGCATCATTGCTGGCCAGATGCAGTAGTGACGTCACACCACTCTACCTGCATATGATGCTTCTGAAGAACAAACTATACAAGACTTTTTGTTTTTTGTAGCCACACAGCAGCTGTGGGGAATGTTGGGGGGGGGGGTGGCAGTGTAGGGTTGCCAGGGCAACATCCTTCTGACACCTCCCCGACCTCTGCTTGGAAGGGATGAAGGGAAAAAACCCCACATCAATCGTGTGGCATCATTGCTGGCCAGATGCAGTAGTGACATCACACCACTCTAGGATTCATGGGAAATTCTACAAGATCCTCTGACTCCCATGGCTTGGCTGCTTCCATTGGGAAATCTGAATTGGCCCTTATCCAATTGAGGGCTACCTAGCAGGGTACACGTTACAAGAATCCCAACAGCCAGACCGGGCCTGCCAGGCACCCAGTGGAGATGAGGGTCACCTGCCACCAGGTTTGCCCCCCAACCGCCCATCAGCTAACCAGCAGGGGGACTTACAGGGGGAAAAGGAAGTCCCAGGCCGTAGTGCCGGTGTCACACAGGAAGTGATGTCATCACACTAGAGATGTCCGGGTGATACTCTGGTATTTTGGCAAAAAACTCTATGGTAAAAATGGATTCTACCATAAAGTTTTGCCCAAATACCAGAGCATCGCCCCGACCCTGCTGGTGTGCTGATGTCACTTCCTGTGAGATGCTGGCGACTTGGCCTGGGCCTTCGTCTTTTTCCTGGTAAGGTCTCCCGCATCCCCCGCCACTGGCAACCCTGTGCCTCAGGGATGTCCTAGAAATCAGCCAACAGTCCCCAAATAGTTTGTGATCTGCTCATCCCTAGCTCAGCCCACCGCCCCGCCCATAACAAACCCTACAAAGGGGGTGTGACGGCAATTGCTTGTCTTTCCCCAAGCACATAGCTTAAAATATACAAAAATATTGCAAAAAAATAAGATCAGTGCTGCACCCAGCATAAATTATGCAAAGTAAGCATCAGTTGCATATTTTTGCATAATTTCTGTTTTGCTTATTGTAAGGACAGAGAAACAGGACACAAACCCACTGCCCACCCCACCCCAACCCCCATGCAAACATCTTCGCACAAGCTGTGGCAATCGCTTGTCTTTCCCCAAGCACATAGCCCAAAATATACAAAAATATTGCACTCAAAAAAGATCAGTCCTGCACCCAGCATAAATTATGCAAAGTAA
>NW_015161096.1:0-5025 GCF_001447785.1 Gekko japonicus
GTATTTTGCCACCTCAAGCAAGGTACACCAGTCACCTCTTGTAGTGAAACTGCAGAAGATCACTGTCACCTCAAGGAGTCAGGGAGTATACCACAACGTCTTTATTTGTGTCTGAGTTGCCTTGCATACCTAAAGCCTTGCACACCCCAGTACTTATCTCTGCTTTGTACGGAGTTCTAGTCTGATGTACTGAACTACGGAGCATGTCGTTTATGTCTTATGCACCTAGTACAGGTAAAGGAAGTAGAGGAAAGATAGCGCAGTTATCTATACTGGATGCTTGCCGCATACCACTGCTAATCATTTGGAAGAGTCTGAGATGTATCCCTTCTGTCAAGGTAAGTTATGTTTTGTTACAAGCACCAAGGGAATTAATGCTTCTTATGATAGTAGGTAAAGCAAGTAGCCTTGAGATTGGAACTCAGAGCAGGCTGAAACCACAGAACAGTGTGGTGCAGCTGGCCATTTCCAGGTTTGTCCATTGATATTCTACGAGGGTTCCTGAGAGCTGAAGAGCATATTATTTTCTTGCATTGTTTCTTCTGTAGATTAGGGTTTTTTTTCCCCTTCTGTATACTACTGAAGCTACTTAATTAGGAGCCAGTCTGGTGTAGGAGCCAGTCTGGTATAGTGGTTAAGTGCGCGGACTCTAATCTGGGAGAACCCAGTTTGATTCCCCACTCCTCCACTTGCACCTGGCTGGATGGCCTTGGGCAAGCCGTAGTTCTGATAAGAGCTGTCCTTGAAAAAGAGCAGTTTCTGTCAAGAGCTCTCTCAGCCCCACCTACCGCACAGGGTGTCTGTTGTGGGGAGGGGAAGGGAAAGGAGTTTGTAAGCTGCTCTGAGACACCTTTGGGTAGTGAAGGGCGGGGTATAAATCCAATCTCTTCTTCTTCTACTTTTACCTCACAGGGTGTCTGTTGTGGGGAGAGGAAGGGAAAGGAGTTTGTAAGCCGCTCTGAGACTCCTCTGGGTAATGAAGGGCGGGGTATAAATCCAATCTCCTCTTCTTCTTCTTTTACCTCACAGGGTGTCTGCTGTGGGGAGGGGAAGGGGAAGGAGATTGTAAGCCGCTCTGAGACACCTTTGGGTAGTGAAGGGCGGGGTATAAATCCAATCTCTTCTTCTTCTTAATAAAATCTATTTTCCTTCATTTGTGTGTTCTTTGCCTCCACATCCCTTAGAAGAAAAGAAACATTGATCCTCGGCAATATACCTCCTATCTGAGAGGACACAAGGAGCAAACCATGCCCCAAAGCCACTGGCAAAAACACAGGAGCTCAGCTTGGACCTATGCAGTGGTGGTGCATTTCTGAAAGGTGATGATACTCAAGAAAGTTGTTATACATGAATAATGAGTAGGTGTTCAAACTTCAACAGTGAGAAATGTTTCACTTAGATCAAGCAACATAAACATGGGTAGTAGTTCAAACTGTATGAAGAAATAGAATAGAGTAACAGTTGGTAATAAACAGGAGAGAATAGGGAGGCGAGGATGACAGAAATTGTCACACTATTCTAAATGTCAGAGACCCAGTTTTCTCAGACAGCAAGTTTTCTAACTTGAGTGTCTACATGAACCCTATTGTTTGGAAACCTGAACGTTTTAGTATAACACATCTCAGACTGTTGGATATGCTTAGCAGAGTAATGTTGTTCAGCGGGCACATAAAGTGGACACAGAAACATGTGTGATTAGCTTCTAATAAAAGTTTACTAAATAAGAAAATTAGGAAGAGTTACATGGAAGAAAAATAATAAACATCCTAACTGATCTTTCCTAGTCCTCCAAACTCCATCTTGTCTTCTTCACAGAGATAGCGAGGGAACAAGGAAGAGAAAGTTTACTTCCAAAACTCCACCTCTTGTGTACGTGATAAACTGCATGTAGCATCCTCAATATACTGATCAGACAACGGACATTCTCAAGCTCACCTTAATTAGGAATAATACCTCCCTTTTTCTGGCAAGAAAAATGTTCCTAACACCTGATTAAGTTAACTAGGTAACATACCCAACTCTTTCATGCCTGAAGTGTGACACTTGCAAAAACCTAACACAGACCAATCTTGGAACTTTCTCAAATATGATTAATGTCGCTAATGAACTTTTGGATACAAGATATAATTTATTTATTGATTGACTGATCATAGACCTCATTAATTGATCATAGACCTCATTTCATCATTATCATAAGAGCCAGTGTAGTTATTGGACTGGGCTTCCTAGATTCAAGAACCCATCTAGCCATAAAGCTCACAGGGTGACTGGTTGCTATCTCTCAGTCCAACTCAGGATTCCCCAGTGTGGTACCCATAGGTGCTATGGAACCCACCAGTACTTCCCCTGAAACTACTGAGTTTTTCAGAAAGTGGGTGGGGCTTTTACTGGCTTTCTTCAATCAAATGAAAGGGTTTTCCCACAGCTTCAGCCACTAGAGGATCAGGAGGACTGGTAATCACCTGGGCTTGCCTTAGTAATTGTGATTCCATTCCCCCTTCATTCATGTTATTTCTCCCTTCTCTTTTTCCCTTCTTCCCCCTTTATTTCCCTTATGTGGCTCTTTTATAAAGTGATTAGGGATGTATTGTATTTTGCTCCACCTCCTGTGGCAGCCATTTTGGGTTTGGCTCCTACTCCTGGATCTGGTTCATATAGGGAAATGGTAGTGAGAGTGGGAATCAATTCAATTCAAAACCTTTATTGGCATGGATCAGAATCATAAACAGTCACCCGTCAGTTCATGGATTTAACACACAGCTTCCTCATTATGAGGGAGCTACAGAAATTAGCCACCGCTTCAATAACCACTGTATTTTGTGAAGCCAATAAACGGTACAACATTCTGTCATCTGATTGCTTGACATCATTCTTAAGTATGGCTTCTAGATAGACTGCCCGAATGTCATCATACAAACTACAGTGGAGGAATACGTGTTCGATTGTTTCAATCTCCTCTGAATCACAACCACAAAACCTAACAGAGTAGGGGATTTTCTTAAATCTTCCTGCTAAAACCGCAGAGGGGAGCACATTAAAGCGGGCCAGCATAAATGCTCTACGCAGCTGTGGAGAAGTCAAATCCGATAAGTATTGTGCAGGGGTGTTGATCGGAAAACGTGCCCATCTTAAAGGGGAGCATCTACCAGAAGCCAAGGCTCTAAGCTCTTGCATCTCAATATCAATTAATCTCTGTTTGAGCAGGGCAAAGATGTGTACTTCAGATAAGGACATCATATCATTCACGCATAACCCTATTGAGACGATTTTCCTTTCTATAGCAGCAAACCACTCAGAGCAATGAGACTCTTCCAACAGATATGTAATAAGGCTATTGGGACAGTTCCTAAAGTGCAAACGTAGCCAAAATCTGAAGGTAATTATCCAAGCCCTTGTTTCCAAGCGTATCATATTGACTTCCAAACAAATAGCGGCGTAGGAAACACACAGGGGCAACCCTAATATTTTCCTCACAAAATTGGATTGGAGTTGTTCTACCATTTTGTTAAAAGCTGTGATCCAAATGGGCACCCCATAAAGAAGCTTCGCTCCAATTTTGTGCTGAAACACTTTTAGGGCCGCAGGAACATACTGGTTACCCTTGGTAAAAAAGAAACGGGTTATTGCTAGCACACAGCTGTTCGCAGATTTAATTACTTCTGATCTGTGGGCTACCCACCTTGCACTATGATGAAAGTTAATTCCCAAATATTTAAAACACTTCACCTGTTCAATGGTGTTACCCTTAACACGCCAGTGGATGGGTTTCCAGGAATCTGGGAAGCCCTGTTGAGAACAGACTCAATGTAATACTTGCTGGCCATATTTCAGGTAGCAGGGGCTTTTTAGATGATCTTATGCCATGCAAAGACACATGTGGAAGCAGGCATTCCTTTTTAAAAAATTATTTTTATTGATTTTCTACAATAAACAGATTTTAAAAACTTTGCACACAAAATATGTGGAGTTGAAGACATAACTTTCATATATGAACAGTAACGACACAGAAAAACAGATTAACATCAATAGTAGGTATTTTAACTAGTGTTTCGATTCTAGCTATTGGTGTAGTATAGATAGATATGTAGAGTTACGAGGTTGTAGATCAGAGGCGAAGAGAAACTCCATGAAGGGAAGCCATTTCCCTGCAAAATTAGACGGTTTAGGGTAGATTTCTGAGTGACGTAAATGATCTGTTATCTTCTCTAAGATTAGGTGGTCCCACACTTTATTCAACCAGCATGAGCGGGACGGGGCTTTATCTGCTTTTCATCTAGATGCAATAGATGTCTTGGCAGCCACTAGGAGACTAGCGATTAGATCCCGGTGGTGATCCAGAAACAATAAAGCTGGGTCAAATGGGATATCGTAGCTAGCGATTAGTTTGATTTGAACTAGTACATCGTGCCAGAACTTTTGAATGTGGACACACTGCCACCAACAATGTGCAAAGGTGCCAACATTTCCACACTTCTTCCAGCATAAGGGCGAGTGTGTTGATGTCATCTTGGAGAGTCATTCCGGCGTAAGGTACCATCGGGTGGTGATTCTATGTGTCTGCAGTTTCGTTGAAATGACAGATGAGGTCATCAATTTGGATTTCCATATTTGTGACCATTGACGAGGTGTTATGTTATTCCCACAATCATGTTGCCATTGTTGTTGTTGTCTCATAGGTACAGCTCCTTTTTGATGAATCAGGATATCATATGTTGCCATAATTAAACCTTTAGAATTGTTATTTTTAGGATCAATGAGTTTTTCAAAAGTAGTCAGTGGAACTTTCAGTAAGTTAGTTAAACTCAATTGTTGAACCATGTGGTTTAGCTGAAGGTAAAAAAAACCCCCATGGGATAGGTTTTTAAAATTTTTGTTCTAATAGCATTTTAGAAGAGAGACCATCTTTTGTCAAGATGTCAATCAGACAAGACATATTTGCTTCCTTTCACTTTTCTGTTATCCCAGTGTCACAACCAGGGAGGAACCAAGATTGGGAAAGAAATGAGGTGAATCTTGAGTACTTCG
>NW_015161096.1:5295-6441 GCF_001447785.1 Gekko japonicus
CACACTATACTAAAAACCCAAGAGGAGGAGACCATATCCATGTTAATCTGTTATTAATAAAAGTGTTAGTACAACAATATACTTGTAGAGTTCTTGTTTGTCTCGGCTTCAGTGTTAGTATATTAGTTATTGTGAGAGAACTTTCTGAGCATCTTCTTGTTATTTGCTTTAAAAGGCCATTTTCAGAGTCCTTCTGCCTTTACTTCGGTTTTCTGTCTCTGAAATCATGTAGCTTTCATTGCGCCTGCACCTGTTTCCACAGCAGAGTCTTCATCCGTTCCAGAGGTAGCAGAGTCACTTGATTTCGATTCTTCCTCTTTGGATTCTTCCCCCGATCCCAACTGACGTCTCAAAAAATTTCTGGCTTTAAAAATGGAGTCAATCTTTTCTCTTTTGTCGTTGATTTTAAATATGACACCCTCTGGGATCGCCCACCTGTACAAAATTCCATTGGTTTGAAGAAAGGAAATTAAGTCCTTACAGCTTTTCCTCTTTTGGCGAATTTCAAATGGAATGTCTTTTAAAGTTTTAATGTTTGTATTCCCCAGTTTCAGTGGAGTTGCTGAAGTCACTTTTAAAATAGCACCTCTGGTCTGTCTTCTTGAGAATCTGACCACAATTTCTCCAGGCAGGCTATTTTTTTAAATATAATTGGAGTATGCCCGATAGGCAGTCTCCATCTCTTTTACTAGCTCATCTGCTGTTGAGCCTATTACTGGGGCGATAATCTCGCTGAGAAGCTTCCTAAGATCCTCCTTTTCCGATTCAGGCACTCCCTGGAATCTGAGAATCATATTGGCTTTTTCCATTTGTAGCTGCAGCAAACGGTTTTCTTGAAAGTTTTGTTTTGCTTCAACTTCCCCCATTCTTTTCTTCATTTTCTTATTTGTGGTGTTTATCTCTTTAATTCTCTCAGTCGCATGCTCCACCTTCTTCTCCATCTCTGCCAGTTGGCGCTGCTGAGATGCGAAGTTTTGATTCAAGGAAGTCAGTTGCTGGTTAATACCATCGAGTTGCTCGACCACTGGCTTGAGCATATCTGCTAACATTTTCATGACTTCTGCTCCCTCTTCCCGTTTTGGACTCTGACTACCCACCGATTTCATTTTAAACTTTATTTGCGAGGCTGCCATTTTATACGATTGT
>NW_015161097.1:0-6302 GCF_001447785.1 Gekko japonicus
ACATGTTGATTTTCTATACTTTCTTTCATGTACAAACAATTGAGCAGAGAAATAGTCTCTCACTAAACCAGAACACATAACATTTTCATAGAATTTGTTCTCGTGATCCCTTTCACACACACATAAAACCCTACCAAATGTTGCATATTTGTCACTGAAAATGCATGCATCTACGTCCTAAAAAGCTGTAAAGATGCCTTAGCTATTTTATACATCTCTAACCTTGTTTTCGTATCTTTGTGAGCCTAAGCAATAAGATGTGATAGACAATGCAGGAGTCCTAATATTTAGCTTTGGGTGAGCAACTTATTCAGGGTGGATATTAATCAGCTGCTCTCCGACAAAGTCTCAAATGTCTTTTTTTCTGATTATAAGGGTATTTTCAGGAAATTTAATGATAAGAATAAAGCTTTTTATTTAAGATAGCATGTAGAGTTTTCTTTGGTGTTGTGATGTAAATAACATTCAAAGAAGATAAACTTTTCAAGACTTTCCACAACTTTCTTCATTTGCATAACGTGATGGTCAAATTTAATTAACTAGGGGCTGTGGTCACACACACTAAATTATCCACTTTCAACCCAATTTCAGTAGTTTCCAACTGCATTTGTAGTATATGAACTGGCAAAATCTAGTTGAAAAGTGCATTGGAAGTGGATTGAAAGTGGATTATTTAGTGCGTGTGACCGCAGCCAGGAACAAATAATTGTTCTTGGTTGTAGCAAAGTGTGCTAGATCCCTTATATTCACATGACTGTGACTGCGAAGAAAGCTAATGCAATCTTAGGATGCATTAACAGAAGCATTGTGTCCAGATCACGGGAGGTAGTTACGCTCTATTCTGCTATGGTCAGGCCTCACCTGGAGTACTGTGTCCAGAGGAGGGCAACCAGGATGGTGAGAGGACTGGAATCCAAGTCTTATGAGGAAAGGCTGAAAGAGTTGGGTATGTTTAGCCTGGGAAAGAGAAGGCTTAGAGGGGACATGATTGCAGTCTTCAAATATTTGAAGGGCTGTCATGTAGAAGATGGAGCAGATCTATTCTCTCTTGCGCCAGATTGCAAGACTAGATCTAATGGGTGGAAATTACAAGAGAGTCGTTACCGGCTAAATATCATGACCTGCAAGGTTCCTTCCAACTCTAACATTCTATGATTCTATGACTTAGATGCAATTGGATCAGTTCAGTGTCAGGATACTAAGGGAACACAGCCTGGTCATACTTGCATGGATGACTCTCTGTGAGGCCTGATGAAGTCGACAAGGTGCTTCAAAGTATGCAACCCGTCATGTCCAGGCTTGACTCTTGCATCTCACCCATGTTCTTGTCTTGTGAGAAAAGGAGAAAAGTACTTCTTTCTCTACCTGCTCTATCCTATGCATAATCTTGTAAACCTCTAGTCACCCCTCATCATTGTTTCTCAAAGCTAAGAGCCCCAAGTGCCTTAACCTTTCTTCATAGGGAAAGTGTTCCCAATCCTCTTATCACTGCAGTTGCCCTTTTCTGCACTTTTTCCAATGCTTAAATATTCTTTTTCAGGTGTGTGTAGTGTGAGTGGTCCAATGAGGTTGCACCATCAATTTATACAGGGCAGGGCCTGTATAAATGTTGTTCCTGTTGGTTTTTTGGGGTTTCTGTGTGGCACTGTGGCATGCTTGCACTGTCACAGTGCCACTTGTTCTGGAGTGTGCCACTTGTTCTCCTGGCAAACAAGCACCTCCCAAGACAGTTCATTTTCCCTGAGATTCTCTGGGAGAATCTGACTGCTGGGTACTGCCTGCTTGCCTGCCTTAGGTGCTGCTGGCTAGGTTTCCCCGTTGGACACAGAGAAGGGAATGGGGGCAACCTGTTTAAGTGCCCGTAGAATTGGACCCACTGGTCCAATTTCTTTGGGTCATGGGGGTCTATGTGGGGAGAGGCTTCTTAAACTACCCTGAAAATGTGGAGTTTCTCCCTCAAACCCCCTTCCCCCCCCCCACAGCCACTAACAACACCTTGGGAAAAAGTAACTTTTCCTCACCATAGAGAACAATGGAGGAGATGGGGGCAATTTGTTTGGGGGCCTGTAGAATTGGACCCCCTGGTCCAATCTTTTTGAAACTTGAAGGATGTATTGGGGAGAGGCTCCAGCAGCTACCCTGTGAGTTTGGAGCCCCTCCTTCAAACCCCCTCCCCTCCAGCCCACAGAATATCTCCTATGTTTTTGCCTTTGACTTCAATGGCCCATAGGGTATAATGGGGCCGAAATTGACTCCTGAATAGGCTTGTACTGCCGAAATTGACATTCTGGGGTCATTCAGTGGCCGAAATTGATTCTGCCCAATTCCGCCAAATCTGAATCGGGCCAATTTTTTTTTTTTTTGCACACCCCTAGGTGCAAGACAAAGCTCCTATCTTTGGTTTCCTTTCACATTGCCTGCAAAGGTGTGGGGAGGGGTGTTGGAAGGGGACGTGAGGAGAATAGCCTGTTGGCACCAGGGGTTAAGGGGCTGCTCAGGGGGTTATTGTCCTGCAGCTGCTGCTACCTAGCAAATGGAACCAATATGTCTGTAAAGCATCAAGAGTCTCTCCCAGCTCCTTCAGCAACACTTGCCAGCCATCTTGGATCTTAGGGGGGTGGAGGGAAGCTTTGATTCTGAAGCAATGCACAATGCTTCAGAGAGAATACAACTTCCAGACATAAATCCTGGCTTTTTTAATTATTTCCGAACTGTCCCAGGTGCTGATGTTCCTCCTTCCCTGCCCCATTTTTACCTGTCAACTCTTACCTTACCTAGCCATGTCTCTCTTCATCTATATTTCCCTAACAACAACAACCCTCTGTAACATATAGTGCCTTTTCTCAGCTCTAGCTGATTCACCATCGATGACTGTTCCTCAAAAGATGTGATCTCTCCACAGCAAGTGACCTATGGTCTGATCACATTTAATTAACATTACTGTAGTGTAGCTCACATGGATCTGTGTTTACAGTTGTTAATCTATAGTTGTTTTTAAATACCTTTCTGTGTTGTGTTTTCTAGGCAGAGTGGTTTGGTGGAATTTTGGAGTGTTCTTGTTCATTTTTTTGAAATTAGAGTGTTCTGAGGAAAATTCCTTGTTAGTTTTGTTAGCCAACAGTGAGGGAGGGTTAAAATACACTCACTTTCAGAATTCAGTGTTCTTTTACAAAATAATAAGGAGCCAGGTGAAGGTTGTTGTTGTTTTTTATTTGGAGCATAAGGCTTACTTTAAAAAATTGGGCTAATCTGGGCTTCAAAACACTTAAAGCCTGGTGGTTAACAAAATAGAGTTTAGGCTGACCTAATTTTCAAAAAAATGAAGTTGGGTGTTCAGAAACACTAGAGATTATCTTATTTTTTAACATGAATTTTGCATATAGACTTGCAACAGGAGGAGGGGGTGGACAAAACAGAAAACAAAATAAACTGAACTTCAGATTTCCATCACAAGTTGTGGTTTCAATAATTTAGTCAGCTTTTAAATTAGGAAGTCAGAAGCAAGCTTTAAAAGAGAATTCAACAGAAGCAAGCCTAGGTGGAGCTGTGTGGGTTTGGGGAGAAAAAGGAAATTGCAGGTTATTGGTGAGGAGAACAACTAGACAGAAAAAGTCAAGGGCAGCAAGTCAAGTTAAAGAGCAGGCTAGTTAGTGCTCAGACTAGGAGTGCAATGTAACCTGGTGTAGCAGCTAGCTTAGTTTGGTGAAGTAGTTCAGGGAAGCAGAATGAGCAATTGTAACCCACCATCAGTAGGAATGTGAAGAGGTGTCATAGAAATACCCTAAATAAATAAATCATACCTACACAATTTATGACCAATCAGGCTGAAAGAAACCAATCTGCCAGTTTGTTTGTGTGTGTGTGTGTATGCATGTGTTTATTGAAATATGTACAAACCATCTTTCCCCCTGTATCGTTTAAGGCCCAACATCTAGTGGCCTGCTACATGCTTGCCAATCCTGTTTTTGCATGTATGGACAGGTAACAAAGCCATATTTATTTATTCTCTAGTGTGTTGCTATACTTGGTTGGCTGCCTTCAGTTTGGTGAATTGCATGTGGTACAGGGGAGTCCATTCTAAGTTTTAGAAATGATAATAAAATTTTATGAACCTAAAATGAATTGAATACAAAATGGAAAAAAGTATGCACATCTCTATGCACACAAATCTGTTGCAGCATTTTTTCTAGTGTTATACTTATAAAAACATACACGTGGAATCCCTGGATAATTTTAACTTTCCATGAGAAAAGAAAGCAAACAAACCAACAAGTGTGACACTGGATGGCAATTATTTATCCAGTCCAAGGAAGTAGTAAACTGGTACCATGAAACTATATTTCTCAATAACTATGAATGAAAAGCATCATTCAGAGATGACTTAATAAGGTCCTAAAATTACAAAAAATATTGTCTCAGTTTTATAATGTTTCATTAGATCATAAACCTCCTATGTAATGTGTATATGTTGGCTGGATAAAGTCTAATTCAGTGTATTGATCTCTCTGTTAGTGCTTATACAGAGTTACAAACTTTGTTGCAGAGTTAATAAGGATTTTAATAGTCTTAAGCAATCACAGGTCATGGATTGTTAAGCACATGTTATATGAATGCAATTATCTACTATTATCAGACTATTGAAGGCATTGTTTGCATTGTGCGAAAGCTAGTACCATCATTATTTGTTTGAGATCCTTGCACAAAGTAGCTACTTTGTGTTATTCCCACAGTAGCCCTTGAGACAGTCAATCAAGGGTTACCTTATCAGGTATAATTGTGCCCAAGTGGTTGTGAAAATATAAAATAGCCCTATTGCAGTACTACCAAC
This sequence comes from Gekko japonicus, assembly GCF_001447785.1. Lineage (NCBI taxonomy): Eukaryota > Metazoa > Chordata > Lepidosauria > Squamata > Gekkonidae > Gekko > Gekko japonicus. Next base: position 4,829 of record NW_015161097.1, read on the forward strand.
TGTCTATTTTCCAGATCACATAGATCTTGGCATTCCTCAATCAGAACTTGAGACATCTCCATAACCTTTAATGAAGAAAGAATTACTTCCAGCACTTGCATGTGGCCAGAAACCTTGTGATCTGACCATTTATTCTGGTATTTCACTCTCTGGTTTCATTTTCACAGGCATAGGTACACAGCAGATGTATGTCTGACAAGGAAATCGCCCAGCTAGAAAAGCTAGTGTACTTGCCTTCTGAGACAGGAGAGAGAACAATGACTGGATTGCTGGCCTTCAGGAATGTGTGCTGGCACCCTACAGGATCTTAATACCGGAGATGGAAAGAAGAACAAGTTCTAGATCAAAATGTTGCCCTCACTGGGGTGATACTAGATTTGGTCAGAATCTATATTTCAAGAATAGCTGGCTTTGCACGATGTACAGTCTTCCAAGCTGATGAAGTGGTTGGAACAGTACACTAGGGCTGGCCTTGCTGTGTTGAATCATAGAGTTTCATGAGGCAGCTGTACTTTGAAGATCCAGGCACCTCCATCTTGCGTTGATTCCTGATGAGACGTGATGACTTCTGGCTTTCTGTGGGGTAAATAAATAGTGAGATGATCAGGGTGTCACTACATATATCTAGGGATATGAGCCGTCTCCTGCATTGCTGAGGCTTGCCATCAGTCTTTACTAGTTGTCATTCAGTGTTTTGTATCCGAGGCTGAGCAATCAGCTTTGTGTAGGTTCACTTTAATGGTGTTCACTGGTGTGTTTATGTGAGTGGAACTGGGTGGTGGGAGTCAGTGTATGCTCTTCGTGGGACTTTTGTGCAGCTGGGGACTAAGCTGCTGACCATTATGTGTCAGGCAGATGATGTTTGTATGAAGACAGAAACCTGCAGGGACACACAAATAAGACTTATGGGTGGGCAGTATCCACCACAGGCATTTTGTATGCTTCTGAGCAGAGGCAGGATGCTTAGGAAGAAATTTAATTGAATTTAGTGAAGAGTTTGCACTGAAATCAGAAGCAGGAGTTTATTTTCCTGAGTTTAAGGAGAGTGTTAGAATGAAAGCCTGTCAGCTTTGGCTAGCCTGCAAACAGAAGATGTGTGGCTTGGGGGCTGATGACTGTTCTGCGAATGGCCAAAGTTTCCCAAGTGAAGAAGATTCACTGTCTTTGAGTTGCTGGCAGGCAGTGGTAAACAAGTTGGCAATAAGGAAAGAATTTGCCATCAGTTGGGCATTGCAAGGCAGGAAGATGAAAGAGCAACAACCAGGAATTGCCAAGGCAAACCGGGATTCAGTGGTTGTTTCCCAACCAAATCCTGATTCCACTAATCATTGCTAAAATAAGGCATGATTTCATCTTATGTCTGAACTGACACTGTACCTTTCTCCTATGCTGGGCCTCATATAGAAAGGCAACATGACAAAAACATAATTTCCCCATCTAACACAGGCTGCGATCACACACACTAAACAATGCA